>NC_053026.1:394479059-394596790 GCF_003073215.2 Triticum urartu | reverse complement strand
GTGATTATGCTGTAGGTGCTGTTCTAGGGCAAAGAGTTGATAAGAAATTAAATGTTATTCAATATGCTAGTAAAACCCTAGACAATGCTCAAAGAAATTACGCTACTACTGAAAAAGAATTTTTAGCAGTTGTATTTGCTTGTGATAAGTTCAGACCTTATATTGTTGATTCTAAAGTAACTATTCACATTGATCATGCTGCTATTAAATATCTTATGGAAAAGAAAGATGCTAAACCTAGACTTATTAGATGGGTTCTCTTGCTACAAGAATTTGACTTACATATTGTTGATAGAAAGGGAGCTGAGAACCCCGTTGCAGACAACTTGTCTAGGTTAGAAAATGTGCTTGATGACCCACTTCCTATTGATGATAGCTTTCTTGATGAGCAATTAAATTTTATAAATGCTTCTCATACTGCTCCATCGTATAATGATTATGCTAATTCCATTGTTGCTAAGTTTATACCACCTAGTTTCACATACCAGCAAAAGAAAAAGTTCTTCTATGATTTGAGGCATTACTTTTGGGATGACCCACATCTTTATAAAGAAGGAGTAGATGGTGTTATTAGATGTTGTGTACCTGAGCATGAACAAGAACAGATCCTACGCAAGTGTCCCTCCGAAGCTTATGAAGGACACCATGCTGGAGATAGAAGTGCACATAAGGTATTGCAATCTGGTTTTTATTGGCCTACTCTCCTCAAGGATGCCCGTAAGTTTGTCTTATCTTGTGATGAATGTCCAAGAATTTGTAATATTAGTAGATGTTAAGAAATGCCTATGAATTATTCACTCGTTATTGAACCATTTGATGTTTGGGGCATTGACTATATGGGACCTTTTCCTTCCTCTAATGGATATACACATATTTTAGTTGCTGTTGATTACGTTACTAAGTGGGTAGAAGCTATTCCAACTAGTAGTGTTAATCATAACACTTCTATTAAAATGCTTAAAGAAGTTATTTTTCCAAGATTTGGAGTCCCTAGATATTTAATGACTGATGGTGGTTCACATTTTATTCATGGTGCTTTCCGTAAAATGCTTGCTAAATATGATGTTAATCATAGAATTGCATCTCCTTATCACCCACAGTCTAGTGGTCAAGTAGAATTGAGTAATAGAGAGCTCAAATTAATTTTGCAAAAGACTATTAATAGATCTGGAAAAAATTGGTCCAAGAAACTTGATGATGCATTATGGGCCTATAGAACTGCATATAAAAAACCTATGGGTATGTCTCCGTATAAAATGGTTTATGGTAAAGCATGTCATTTACCTCTTGAGCTAGAACATAAGGCATATTGGGCCATTAAAGATCTCAATTATGATTTCAAACTTGCCGGTGAGAAGAGGTTATTTGACATTAGCTCACTTGATGAATCGAGAACCCAAGCCTATGAGAATGCCAAATTGTTTAAAGAAAAAGTTAAAAGATGGCATGACAAAAGAATACAAAAGCGTGAGTTTAATGTAAGTGATTATTTATTGCTATACAACTCTCGTTTAAGATTTTTTGCAGGAAAGCTTCTTTCTAAATGGGAAGGTCCTTACGTTATCGAGGAGGTCTATTGTTCCGGTGCCATAAAAATCAACAACTTTGAAGGCATAAATCCGAAGGTGGTGAATGGTCAAAGAATCAAACATTATATCTCAGGTAATCCTATAAATGTTGAAAGCAATGTTATTGAAACCGTAACCCCAGAAGAATACATAAGGGACATTTTCCGGAACATTTCAGACTCCGAAAAGGAATAGGTATGTGGTACGGTAAGTAAACCGACTCCAAAACAGTTCTAATGGCATTTTTTCTCCGTTTTGGAATATTCAGAAAAATATAAAAATAAGAAGCAGTCCGGAAAGGACACGAGGGCTCCACGACGGTGGAGGGCGCGCCCTACCCCCTGGGCGCGCCCCCTGCCTCGTGGGCACCTCGTGCGTTCTCCGGACTCCGTTTTCTTGCACGATACGTATTTTGGTCGGTAAAAATTCATTATATAATCTCCCGGAGGTTTTGACTCCCGTATCACGCAAATATCTCTTGTCTTTGTTTCGAGCTATTTTTCTGACAGATCTAGGTCATCATGTCGTCTTCAAGTGCCCCCAAGGACAAGTTTTTCGACAAGGTCATCAACCCCTACCTCGCGGAAGTGCTCCAACACCCTCAAACCATTGAGATGCATGAGGGGGTGCTGCACATCCGCGATGTTGAGGGACCAAGGAGGACCGGAAGCGTGGAGACAAGGCTCGAGGCAATGGAGCAACAAGTTTTCAAGTGCCAGGAGATGGTGGAACGCGGACTCGACACCAACCATATGATGATCGCGGAGTTCACCAACAACCACAAGCTGGATGCCAAGAACATTGGGGAGACCATCTTCAAGCTTCACGAGAAGATCGAGCACCTCCAAGCCCAAATCTATGACCTGCAAAACCAAAAATGTGAGTATGAATATAGATTCAAGAGGATGAGTTTAGCAGCAGATTTGAGGATCTCGAAGACTCGTTCATCCTTCTATGATGGTGAGCCTATGCCTTGGAAGAGGGATGACAAGCCTACATCATGAACAACTCCACCCTCTCCACCAACAAAGAAGAACTGAGTATTTGGTATGGGCACTCCCCTTGGCAACTGCCAAGCTTGGGGGAGGTGCCCCGGTGTCGTATCACCATCACTTCTATCTTTACCATTTTTCTTAGTTCGATCCTTTTGGTAATATCTTGATCTAGTAGCATAAAGTTTTAGTATGATCTAGTTGTGAGTTTTTGCTTTATGATGGTGAGCCAAGGGTTTGATTATTTTGCCGTGATCTTGAGTGAATAAAAGAAAAGAGAAAGAATAAAAAGAAAATAAAAGAGATCATATGGATCTTATGGAGAGTAATGAGCTCACATATAAAGAGTATGATGAATAAAAGTTGTTGAGAGTTGACAAACATAGTTTTGGCCATCGTTGCAATTAATAGGAAGTAATAAAGAAAGAGAGGTCTTCACATATAAATACACTATCTTGGACATTGATGACCCACAAGTATAAGGGATCTATCATAGTCCTTTCGATAAGTAAGAGTGTCGAACCCAACGAGGAGCATAAGGAAATGATAAGCGGTTTCCAGCAAGGTATTCTCTGCAAGTACTGAAACATGTGGTAACAGATAGTTTTGTGATAGGATCATTTGTAACGAGCAACAAGTAACAAAAGTAAATAAAGTGCAGCAAGGTGGACCAATCCTTTTTGTAGCAAAGGACAAGCCTGGACAAACTCTTATATAGAGAAAAGCGCTCCCGAGGACACATGGGAATATCATCAAGCTAGTTTTCATCACGCTCATATGATTCACGTTCGGTACTTTGATAATTTGGTATGTGGGTGGACCGGTGCTTGGGTACTGTCCTTACTTGGACAAGCATCCCACTTATGATTAAACTCTATTGCAAGCATCCACAACTACAACAAAAGCATGAAGGTAAACCTAACCATAGCATGAAACATATGGATCCAAATCAGCCCCTTACGAAGCAATGCATAAACTAGGGTTTAAGCTTCTGTCACTCTACCAACCCATCATCTACTTATTACTTCCCAATGCCTTCCTCTAGGCCCAAATAATGGTGAAGTGTCATGTAGTCGACGTTCACATAACACCACTAGAGGAGAGACAACATACATCTCATCAAAATATCGAACGAATACCAAATTCACATGACTACTAATAGCAAGACTTCTCCCATGTCCTCAGGAACAAATGTAACTACTCACAAAGCATAAACATGTTCATAATTAGAGGGGTATTAATATGCATATAGGATCTGAACATATGACCTTCCACCAAATAAACCAACTAGCATCAACTACAAGGAGTAATTAACACTACTAGCAACCTACTAGCACCAATCCCGGACTTGGAGACAAGAATTGGATACAAGAGATGAACTAGGGTTTTGAGAGGAGATGGTGCTGATGAAGATGTTGATGGATATTGCCCTCTCCCGATGAGAGGAGCGTTGGTGATGACGATGGCAATGATTTCCCCCTTTGGGAGGGAAGTTTCCCCGGCAGATCAGCTCCGCCAGAGCCCTAGATTGGTTCTGCCAAGGTTCCACCTCGTGGCGATGGAGTTTCGTCCGAGAAGATGGCTTGTTATTCTTTTTCCCATCAAAATATTTCATATAGCAGAAGATGGCCACCGGAGGGCCACCAGAGGGGCCCACGAGGTAGGGGGGCGCGCCCACCACCCTCGTGGGCAGGGTGTGCCCCCCTGGTGAATCTCTTCCACTAAGTATTTTTTATATATTCTGAAAACGTCTTCCGTGAAGTTTCAGGACTTTTGGAGCTGTGCAGAATAGGTCTCTAATATTTGCTCCTTTTCCAGCCCAGAATCCCAGCCGCCGGCATTCTCCCTCTTCATGTAAACCTTGTAACATAAGAGAGAATAGGCATAAGTATTGTGAGATAATGTGTAATAACAGCCCATAATGCAATAAATATCAATATAAAAGCATGATGCAAAATGGACGTATCAACTCCCCCAAGCTTAGACCTCGCTTGTCCTCAAGCGAAAAGCTGAAATCGAAAAATATGTCCACGTGTTTAGAGATAGAGATGTCGATAAAAATAAAATACGGACATGAGGGCATCATGATCATTCTTAAAAAAGCAACTTATATAATTCTTGTCATATGATCTCTTATGCTAGAGCAATAACTGAATCACAATTTCAAGTATGAATCGTAAACTTCATTGAAAACCAACAAACTATAATCTCGGTCATTGGAGCAATTGCAATTTATCATAAAATAGGAAAGAGTCAATATATAAGAGCTTTTCAGCAAGTCCACATACTCAACTATCATATAGTCTTTCACAATTGCTGACACTCACACAATACTTATGGGTATGGAATTTTAATCGGACACAAAGAAAGATATGGGCTTATAGTTTTACCTCCCAACGTTTTACCTCAAGGGTAATGTCAACAATAATAGTTCATGAAAACTCACATCCAATTAGCCATATATACCAGGATCTTTCCAACATAATGTGCTTGCCAAAGGATAAAATGTAAAAAGGAAGGGTGAAGATCACCATGACTCTTATGCAATATAGGAGATAAAAGTAAAAGATAAGCCCTTCGCAGAGGGAAGCAGAGGTTGTCATGCACTTTTGTAGTTGGATGCACAAAATCTTAGTGCGAAAGAACGTCACTTTATATTGCCACTTGTGATATGGACCTTTATTATGCAATCTGTCGCTTTTATTTCTTCCATATCACACGATCGTATAAAGCTTATTTCTCCCACACTAATATGGCATACATATTTAGAGAGCAAGTTATATTGCTTGCACCGATGACAACTTACTTGGAGGATCTTACTCAATCCATAGGTAGGTATGGTGGACTCTCATGGCAAGACTGGTTTAAGGGTATTTGGAAGCACAAGTAGTATCTCTACTTGGTGCGATGAATTTGGCTAGCATGAGGGGGAAAGGCAAGCTCAACCATGTTGGATGATCCATGACAATGTAATTTATCTCAGATGTAAGAAAACATAACCCATTACGTTGTCTTCCTTGTCCAACGTCAACTCTTTAGCATGTCATATTTTAATGAGTGCTCACAATCATAAAAGATGTCCAAGATAGTATATCTATATGTGAAGACCTCCCTTTCTTTATTACTTCCTATTAATTGCAACGATGACCAAAACTATGCTTGTCAACTCTCAACAACTTTTATTCATCATACTTTTTCTATGTGGCTCATTACTCTCCATAGGACTCACATGATCTCTTTGTTTCTTTTTATTTCTTTCTCTTTTCGTTTATTCCCTTAGGATCATGGAAAAATAATCAAGCCCTTGACTCAACACT
This sequence comes from Triticum urartu, assembly GCF_003073215.2. Taxonomy (NCBI): domain Eukaryota; kingdom Viridiplantae; phylum Streptophyta; class Magnoliopsida; order Poales; family Poaceae; genus Triticum; species Triticum urartu. Next base: position 394,590,913 of record NC_053026.1, on the reverse strand, counting down.
AATATTTATTATATAGCTCACAGTCTCGATTACATAGAAGGATTATAAAGCAAAACTCACGACTAGATCATACTAAGAACTTTTATTCTACTAGATCAAGATATTACCAAAAGGATCGAACTAAGGAAAACGGTGAAGATAAAAGTGATGGTGATACGGTACCGGGACACTCCCCCAAGCTTGGCAGTTGCCAAGGGGAGTGCCCATACCAGATACTCAATTCTTCTTTGTTGGTGGAGAAGGTGATGGTTTTGTTGATGGCATAGGCTTCTTGCTTAATTTGTGCTTGAGTAAAGAATTTTGGTCCCTTAGGTCCTCGATCTCCTGTTCCAGGCTCAGTATCTTTTTGCATAGTTCCTGCTTGTTTTCCTGCAAGAGGCGAAAAGGGATAAACTCGATCTTAGGTTTCTTAACCCTATCCGGGAGGCTTGACTTTTTGAACTCCACACGCATGTCCCCAGGTTGAGGTAGTGGGACTTCATCTTCATCTGAGCTCGTCTCCTCCTTTCCCTTGGGTTCATAGTCCTCTTCTTCTTCCGTAATCCAACCGCAATGCTCCACATCCCCATAGACCTTAGGATCTGCAAGGTAATTAGCCACATAGCTTTCTCCTTCCGAATCCTGGGACGACATGTTGCTCTATCTGCAGCAGGACAACTCAAAACAAAGACAAGATATATTTGCGTGATACGGGAGTCAAAACCCCCGGGAGATTATATAATGAAATTTTACCAACCAAAATATGTATTGTGTAAGAAAATGGAGTTCGGAGAGCGCACGAGGTGCCCACGAGGTAGGGGGCGCGCCCTCCACCCTCGTGGAGGCCTCGTGTCCTTCCCGGACTGCTTCTTATTTTTCTATTATTCTAAGTATTCCAAGACGGAGAAATATTGCCTTAAAAATTGTTTTCGAGTCGATTTACTTACCGTACCACATACCTATTCCTTTTCGGAGTCTGAAATGTTCCGGAAAGTGTCCCTTATGTATTGCTCCGGGGTTACGGTTTCAATAACATTGGTTTCAACATTTATGGGATTACCTAAGATATAATGTTTGATTCTTTGACCGTTCACCACCTTCGGATTTGTGCCTTCGAAGTTGTTGATTTTTATGGCACCGGAACGATAGACCTCCTCGATAACGTAAGGACCTTCCCATTTAGAGAGAAGTTTTCCTGCAAAAAATCTTAAACAAGAGTTGTATAGCAATACATAGTCACCTACATTAAACTCACGCTTTTGTATCCTTTTGTCATGCCATCTTTTAACTTTTTCTTTAAACAACTTGGCATTTTCATAGGCTTGGGTTCTCCATTCATCAAGTGAGCTAATAACATATAACCTCTTCTCACCGGCAAGTTTGAAATCATAATTGAGTTTTTTAATAGCCCAATATGCCTTGTGTTCTAGTTCGAGAGGTAAGTGACATGCTTTTCCATAAACCATTTTATACGGAGACATACCCATAGGTTTTTTATATGTAGTTCTATAGGCCCATAATGCATCATCAAGTTTCTTGGACCAAATTTTTCTAGATCTATTAATAGTATTTTGCAAAATTAATTTAAGCTCTCTATTACTCAATTCTACTTGACCACTAGATTGTGGGTGATAAGGAGATGCAATTCTATGATTAACATCATATTTAGCAAGCATTTTACGGAAAGCACCATGAATAAAATGTGAACCACCATCAGTCATTAAATATCTAGGGACTCCAAATCTTGGAAAAATAACTTCTTTAAGCATTTTAATAGAAGTGTTATGATCATCAGTACTAGTTGGAATAGCTTCTACCCACTTAGTAACGTAATCAACAGCAACTAAAATATGTGTATATCCATTAGAGGAAGGAAAAGGTCCCATATAGTCAAAGCCCCAAACATCAAATGGTTCAATAACGAGTGAATAATTCATAGGTATTTCTTAACGTCTACTAATATTACAAATTCTTTGACATTCATCACAAGATAAGACAAACTTACGGGCATCCTTGAAGAGAGTAGGCCAATAAAAACCAGATTGCAATACCTTGTGTGCAGTTCTATCTCCAGCATGGTGTCCTCCATAAGCTTTGGAGTGACACTTGTGTAGGATCTGTTCTTGTTCATGCTCAGGTACACAACGTCTAATAACACCATCTACTCCTTCTTTATAAAGATGTGGGTCATCCCAAACGTAATGCCTCAAATCATAGAAGAACTTTTTCTTTTGCTGGTATGTGAAACTAGGTGGTATAAACTTAGCAACAATGGAATTAGCATAATCATTATACCATGGAGCAGTATGAGAAGCATTTATAACATTTAATTGCTCATCAAGAAAGCTATCATCAATAGGAAGTGGGTCATCAAGCACATTTTCTAACCTAGACAAGTTGTCTGCAACGGGGTTCTCAGCTCCCTTTCTATCAACAATATGTAATCTTGTAGCAAGAGAACCCATCTAATAAGTCTAGGTTTAGCATCTTTCTTTTCCATAAGATATTTAATAGCAGCATGATCAATGTGAATAGTTACTTTAGAATCAACAATATAAGGTCTGAACTTATCACAAGCAAATACAACTGCTAAAAATTCTTTTTCAGTAGTAGCGTAATTTCTTTGAGCATTGTCTAGGGTTTTACTAGCATATTGAATAACATTTAATTTCTTATCAACTCTTTGCCCTAGAACAGCACCTACAGCATAATCACTAGCATCACACATAATTTCAAAGGGTAAATTCCAATCAAGGTGGCTGAACAATAGGTGCAGAGATCAATGCTTTCTTAAGTATTTCAAATGCTTCTACACAATCATCATAAAAACAAATGGTATATCTTTTTGTAATAAATTAGTCAAAGGCTGAGAAATTTTTGAGAAGTCCTTAATGAACCTCTATAAAATCCGGCATGACCAAGGAAACTTCTTATACCTTTGATGTCCTTGGGACATGGCATCTTCTCAATAGCATCAACCTTGGCTTTATCAACCTCAATACCTCTTTCAGAAACTTTGTGCCCCAAGACAATACCTTCATTAACCATAAAGTGGCACTTTTCCCAATTCAAGACAAGATTAGTTTCTTCACATCTCTGCAAAACTCGATCAAGGTTGCTCAAGCAATCATCAAAAGAAGATCCATAGATGGAGAAATCGTCCATGAAAACCTCACAAATCTTGTCACAAAAGTCAGAGAATATAGCCATCATGCATCTTTGAAAGGTAGCAGGTGCATTACATAAACCAAAAGTCATACGTCTATAAGCAAAAGTACCAAAAGGGCAAGTAAAAGTAGTCTTTGATTGATCTTTGGCTGACATAGGTATTTGAGAGAAACCAGAATAACCATCTAGAAAGCAAAAATGTGTGTGTTTGGATAGTCTTTCTAGAATTTGATCGATAAAAGGTAAGGGGTAATGATCCTTTTTAGTTGCCTTATTTAATTTATGGAAATCAATTACCATCCTATAACATGTAATAATTCTTTGAGGAATCAATTCATGTTTATCATTAGGAACGACAGTAATACCTCCCTTCTTAGGGACACAATGGACAGGACTTACCCAATGACTATCAGCAACGGGATAGATTATACCTACCTCAAGGAGCTTTAGTATTTCCTTTCTTACTACTTCTTTCATTTTAGGATTCAGCCGTCGTTGATGATCACGAACTGGTTTAGCATCTTCTTCCAAATTAATTTTATGTTGACATAGAGTCGGACTAATTCCCTTAAGATCATCAAGAGTATACCCAATAGCAGCACGGTGCTTCTTCAGAGTTTTCAATAATCTTTCTTCTTCATGTTCTGAAAGGTTAGCACTAATAATAATAGGATATATCTTTTTCTCATCAAGATAAGCATATTTAAGAGTATCAGGTAACGGTTTAAGCTCAAACACGGGATCACCCTTGGGTGGAGGAGGATCCCCTAGGATTTCAACAGGCAAATTGTGTTTCAGAATAGGTTCCTGTTTAAAGAATACTTCATCTATTTCCCTTCTTTCATTCATAAACATATCATTTTCATGGTCTAGCAAATATTGTTCTAAAGGATCACTAGGAGGTACGACAATAGAAGTAAGACCAATAATTTCATCCTTACTAGGTAATTCTTCTTCACGGTGTTGTCTACTAAATTTAGAGAAATTAAATTCATGAGTCATATCGTCTAAACCGATAGTAACAACATCCCTTTTGCAATCTATGGTAGCATTAACAATGTTCAAGAAGGGTCTACCAAATATAATGGGACAAAAGCTATCTTGTGGGGAACCAAGAACAAGAAAATCAGCAGGATATTTAGGTTTCCCACACAAGACTTCAACATCTCTAACAATTCCCATTGGTGAAATAGTATCTCTATTGGCAAGTTTAATTGTGACATCAATATCTTCTATCTCAGCAGGTGCAATATCATGCATAATTTCTTTGTATAGGGAATAAGGTATTGCGCTAGCACTAGCACCCATATCACATAAGCCATGATAACAATGATATCCTATTTTAACAGAAATAACAGGCATGCCTACCACCGGTCTGTTTTTATCTTTAGCACAAGGTTTAGCAATTCTAGCAGTTTCATCAAGGAAATGAATAACATGCCCATCAATATTATCAGACAAGAGATCTTTAACAATAGCAATATCAGATTCAACTTTAATCTGCTCATGAGGTGTATAAGTTTTAATATTGCTTTTACGAACCACAGTTGAAGCTTTAGCATGATCCTTTATCCTAATAGGAAAAGGTGGTTTCTCAACATAAGAAGTAGGAACAATAGGATCATTATAAGTGATGGTCTTTTCTTCAACTTTAATAGGTGCAGCTACTTTTACTTCTATGGGAGGATGATATTTAAACCACTTCTCCTTGGGGAGATCAACATAAGTAGCAAAATATTCATAGAAAGAAGCTACTATCTCAGAGTCAAGTCCATATTTAGTGCTAAATTTATGGAAAACATCGGTATCCATAAAAGATTTAACACAATCAAACCTAGGTGTCATACCTGACTCCTTACCTTTGTCGAGGTCCCAATCTTCAGAGTTGCGTTTAATTCTTTCCAATAAATCCCATTTGAATTCAGTAGTCTTCATCATAAAAGAGCCAGCACAAGAAGTATCAAGCATGGTGCGATTGCTATCAGAAAGCCGAGCATAAATTTTTTGAATAATCATTTCTCTTGAGAGCTCATGATTGGGGCATGAATATAACATTGATTTAAGCCTACATCAAGCTTGAGCGATGCTTTCTCCTTCGCGAGGCCAAAAATTATATATATAATTGCGATCACGATGAACAACATGCATAGGATAAAACTTCTAATGAAATTCCAATTTCAATCGTTTGTAATTCCAACACCCCATATCATCACATAGCCTATACCATGTCGATGCATCTCCCTTCAAAGATAAAGGGAAGACCTTCTTCTTAAGAACATCTCCGGGTACACCTGCAAGCTTAAATAATCCACAAACTTCATCCACATATATTAGACGCTCATCAAGAAGTTTTGTTCCATCTCCTAAAAAGGGATTGGCTAGCAGTTTTTCTATCACACCCGAAGGAATTTCAAAGCAGACATTTTCATTTTCAGTAGGTTGGGGAGCAACTCTTTGCTCTATTGGTCGGGGTGAAGATACCCTGAACAAGCCCCTCAGAGGATTACTTTCCATAGTAACAAGTGACAGTAAATTTCAGCACACTATATAAATTTTTCCCTACCAAAGGCGCTTCACTCCCCGGCAACGGCGCCAGAAAAGAGTCTTGATGACCCAAAAGTATAGGGGATCTATCATAGTCCTTTCGATAAGTAAGAGTGTCGAACCCAACGAGGAGCAGAAGGAAATGATAAGCGGTTTCCAGCAAGGTATTCTCTGCAAGTACTGAAACAAGTGGTAACAGATAGTTTTGTGATAGGATCATTTGTAACGAGCAACAAGTAACAAAAGTAAATAAAGTGCAGCAAGGTGGCCCAATCCTTTTTGTAGCAAAGGACAAGCCTGGACAAACTCTTATATAGAGAAAAGCGCTCCCGAGGACACATGGGAATATCATCAAGCTAGTTTTCATCATGCTCATATGATTCACGTTCGGTACTTTGATAATTTGGTATCTGGGTGGACCGGTGCTTGGGTACTGTCCTTACTTGGACAAGCATCCCACTTATGATTAACCTCTATTGCAAGCATCCGCAACTACACCAAAAGCATTAAGGTAAACCTAACCATAGCATGAAACATATGGATCCAAATCTGTAGCGACCCGACCTTAAATGGTCAAGTCTCTATGCTTCAGTGTCATCCCTGGATCAGTAATGTTGACACACACAGTACTCGAGGATTTATAGCAGAGTAGCAATCACACACTTTTACATCGTATGTCTCCAAAGAGAACTTATTACAAAAATATGGCTTAAGGCCATCTAATATGATAACAGCGGAAGGCTTGGAAGAAAAGTGAGTCCATCAACTCCAATGGCATAGCTGAGCTGCACGGCAACGACCTAATGAACCTTACTCCTCGTCTGAAAAGTCTGCAACATAATACGTTGCAGCCCGAAAACGGGTCAGCACATGGAATATGCTGGCAATATAACATAGTAGAGCATGAACAGAGTAACGCTATATCTATATGCATATTTGGCTGGTGGAAAGCTCTATGGTTATAGTTTTGCGAAAAGCCAATTTTTCCCTACAACAAAGGAATAGATTTTAATTTAAGTATCATGGTGGTTGAATAATATTGAGAAGGTACCCCCAACTCAATCCCAAATTAAAGTAGTTAACAACCCAACAATATTAGTTAAGAGTGATGAGATACATGTGATAACCCAAGTACTAGATACTCAAAATTGTCCATAACCGGGGACACGGCTAACCATGATTAGATTGTACACTCTACAGAGGTTTGCGCACTTTTCCCCACAAGACTCGATCGCCTCCGTGGATTTCTCACACTGCATGGTGTTTGAGAAACGGATGACCGAGACACAGTCTTTCAGAAACATTAACTCTCTACTCCGGGTAGACCATACCAAACCTACAAAACCCACTACCTGTTGATCTACCTCTTCAAGAGCTTCACGTAACTTACTCAACTATGCTGGAGCCCATAATAGCTTGTGGCTGCACATAGAAGTTTCTAGCATGAATCATCTCAGTTCCCTTTGAGCCTGGGTGGCAGTCCATAGGAAGATCACACGGGTACCCCGGGATTTCCAAAAATACAGGCAACACTGGGTACTCCAGGTGCCTCAATCCACCCAGATGATAATTTAAGTTGCCACCTTAAGTTGAACCATTAATTAACAATCTCACATCTGTCATGGATTTCACTCAAACCCAAACCACGTCTACGAGCATAGCAAAATAAGATAAGCAATGCGTAAAAGTAACTCCCAAAGGTTTGATAGTAACAGGGCAATAGGTTCTACCTCAATAACTACTTCCCAAGCCACAAGTTAATGACATCCTAATCATGCAATGTTTGAGGATTGGAACTAATGCATAAAAACTGGGTGATAAAGGGATATGATCAAAGTGTTACTTTCCTTGCTGACGATCCACGAATCCTAGGGACTCGTAGTAACACGCTTCGCACTCCCGGTGTTCTATCGCAAACAAACAATAACATACATAAGCAACAAGAAAAGATGCACAAGCAAAACTCAAATAAGAGAGGTTGACCAGAAAGTTCAACTTAAGAACTCCGGTTTGCAAAAAGAATCAAATCAAACGGAGCAATGAAACTCAAACGGCAAAAGAAACAAGATCCGTTTACTAATCTGAACTAAGGTCAAATTTTATAGTATCAAAATCTTGTTTAAGTTGATTAAACAGAAAGAGGGTCTCGAGACAAAGATCTAGGCGTTTGAATCGCCTGATTCCGACTAACGAGTGAAAAGATAAGCAGAAACTAAGATCGGATCAGAAATCGCGATCGAGAATAATCGTGGATAAATCCGATAAAAGAAACCGACGAACAGACTAACGAACGAACGTTCGTTAACTGTAACTAACAGGCGAAAACCGTTTGTTAAAACAAACGTACGGACGAACATCCGCTAATTAGAAGAACCGAGAAAAACTGGCGAACCGATCTAAAAACGAACTAGGGTTTCTAAAAAACCGAACGGTTTTAAAAAAAACGGCGGCTCGGATTCGGCGCGGTACCTCCGGCGAGGGGCTCCGGCGAGGCGGGGTTGGGCGGCGGGGCGGCGGGGCTTGGCGGCAACGGCGGCAAGCGGCGGCGGCTGCGGGCGGCGCGGGGCGACTGCTGCGGCGGTGGTGGTGTGGTGGTGGGGTCGGGGAGGCGCGTATATAAGGAGGGGGGCGGTGACTTGGGGAAGAGGCAAGGCGCGACGGAGGAGGAGTCCGGCTCGGACTCTTGTCCGAGTCGGCGGCGGCGGCGCACGCGCGCGAGGAAAGCGGCGGCGGCGATTGGGCCGGCGGCCCGGCTGGGTTTCGGCCCAGTCGGTTGGAGATTTAAAAAAACAATTTTGCCTACAGAAATAAAATCCTAGAAAATAAAATAAAAATCTAAAAATGCCAAAACAAATTTTCACCGTCTAAATAAAATATTTAGAACGAGATGAACATTTTCTTGGCCCTAAAATGCAATTTTGAAAACGTGTAATTTTTCTAATTGCAAATAAAATCAAATAAATGATTTTAACATTTTCCCTCCAATATATCAATTATTTTGGAGAAGTCATATTATCTCCTCTCTTATATTTTAATACGAAATATTTTTTGGAGAGAAAAATAATTAAAATCGAAATCCTCGATTCATTATTTGATAAAAATCAAATATGAAAACCGGGAAATCCCCAACTCTCTCCGAGGGTCCTTGGGTAGCTTAGGATTTCGAGGATTGTGAAACGAAAATGCAATAAAATATGATATGAATGGATGACCTATGTATAACATTCCAAATTGAAAATTTGGAATGTTACAAAATTAGCCCCTTATGAAGCAACGCATAAACTAGGGTTTAAGCTTCTGTCACTCTAGCAACCCATCATATACTTATTACTTCCCAATGCCTTTCTCTAGGCCCAAATAATGGTGAAATGTCATGTAGTTGATGTTCACATAACACCACTAGAGAAGAGACAACATACATCTCATCAAAATATCGAACGAATACCAAATTCACATGACTACTAATAGCAAGACTTCTCCCATGTCCTCAGGAACAAACATAACTACTCACAAAGCATAAACATGTTCATAATCAGAGGGGTATTAATATGCATATAGGATCTGAACATATGATCTTCCACCAAATAAACCAACTAGCATCAACTACAAGGAGTAATTAACACTACTAGCAACCTACTAGCACCAATCCCGGACTTGGAGACAAGAATTGGATACAAGAGATGAACTAGGGTTTTGAGAGGAGATGGTGTTGATGAAGAAGTTGATGGAGATTGCCCTCTCCCGATGAGAGGAGCATTGGTGATGACGATGGCGATGATTTCCCCCTCCGGGAGGGAAGTTTCCCTGGCAGAACAGCTCCGCGCAGAGTCCTAGATTGTTTCCGCCAAGGTTCCGCCTCGTGCCAGCGGAGTTTCGTCCGAGAAGATGGCTTGTTATTTTTTCCCATCGAAAGACTTCATATAGCAGAAGATGGCCACCGGAGGGCCACCAGGGGGCCCACGAGGTAGGGGCGTGCCCAGGGGGTAGGGCGCGCCCCCCACCCTCGTGGGCAGGGTGTGGCCCCCCTGGTGAATCTCTTCTGCTGAGTATTTTTTTATATATTTTGAAAACGTCTTCCATGAAGTTTCAGGACTTTTGGAGTTGTGCAGAATAGGTCTCTAATACTCGCTCCTTTTCCAGCCCAGAATCCCAGCTGTCGTCATTCTCCCTCTTCATGTAAACCTTGTAAAATAAGAGAGAATAGGCATAAGTATTGTGACATAATGTGTAATAACAGCCCATAATGCAATAAATATCGATATAAAAGCATGATGCAAAATGGACGTATCAGACATCTTTTATGATTGTGAGCACTCATTAAAATATGACATGCTAAAGAGTTGACGTTCGACAAGGAAGACAATGTAATGGGTTATGTTTTCTTACATCTGAGATAAATTATATTGTCATGGATCATCCAACATGATTGAGATTGCCTTTCCCCCTCATGCTAGCCAAATTCTTTGCACCAAGTAGAGATACTACTTGTGCTTCCAAACACCCTTAAACCAGTTTTGCCATGAGAGTCCACCATACCTACCTATGGATTGAGTAAGATCCCTCAAGTAAGTTGTCATCGGTGCAAGCAATAAAAATGTCCCTCTAAATATGTATGACTTATTAGTGTGGGAGAAAATAAGCTTTATACGATCGTGTGATGCGGAAGAAATAAAAGCGACGAACTGCATAATAAAGGTCCATATCACAAGTGGCAATATAAAGTGACGTTCTTTCGCATTAAGATTTTGTGCATCCAACCATAAAAGCGCATGACAACCTCTGCTTCCATCTGCGAAGGGCCTATCTTTTACTTTTATCTCCTACCTTACATAAGAGTCAAGGTGATCTTCACCCTTCCTTTTTACATTTTATCTTTTGGCAAGCACAACATGCATGTTGGAAAGATCCTGGTATATATGGCTAATTGGATGTGAGTTTTCATGAACTACTATTGTTGACATTACCCTTGAGGTAAAACGTTGGGAGGCAAAACTATAAGCCCCTATCTTTCTCTGTGTCTGATTAAAACTCCATACCCATAAGTATTGCGTGAGTGTTAGCAATTGTGAAAGACTATATGATAGTTGAGTATGTGGACTTTCTGAAAAGCTCTTATATTGAGTCTTTCCTATGTTATGATAAATTGCAATTGCTCCAATGACTGAGATTATAGTTTGTTAGTTTTCAATGAAGTTTATGATTCATACTTGAAATTGTGATAGAATTGTTACTCTTGCATAAGAGATCATATGACAAGAAGTATATAAGTTGTTGTTCTAAGAATGATCATGATGCCCTCATGTCCGTATTTTATTTTTATCGACACCTCTATCTCTAAACATGTGGACATATTTTTCGATTTCGGCTTTCGCTTGAGGACAAGTGAGGTCTAAGCTTGGGGGAGTTGATACGTCCATTTTGCATCATGCTTTTATATCGATATTTATTCCATTATGGGCTGTTATTACACATTATGTCACAATACTTATGCCTATTCTCTCTTATTTTACAAGGTTTACATAAAGAGGGAGAATGCCGGCAGCTGGGATTCTGGGCTGGAAAAGGAGCAAATATTAGAGACCTATTCTGCACAGCTCCAAAAGTCCTGAAACTTCACGAAAGTCATTTTCAGAATATATAAAAATACTAAGCGCAAGAAGTTCCAGACGGGGGCCACACCCTGCCCACGAGGGTGGGGGCGCCCCCTACCCCCCTGGGCGCGCCCCCTGCCTCGTGGGCCCCCTGGTGGCCCTCCGATTCCCATCTTCTGCTATATGGAGTCTTTCGATGAGAGAAAAATCAAAAGCAAGGTTTCGGGACGAGACTCCGCCGCCACGAGGCAGAACCTTGGCGGAACCAATCTAGGGCTTTGGTGGAGCTGTTCTGTCGGGGAAACTTCCCTCTGGGAGGGGGAAATCATCGCCATCGTCATCACCAACGATCCTCTCATCGGGAGGGGGTCAATCTCCATCAACATCTTCACCAGCACCATCTCCTCTCAAACCCTAGTTCATCCCTTGTATCCAATTCTTGTCTCTAAGTCTGGGATTGGTACATGTGGGTTGCTAGTACTGTTGATTACTCCTTGTGGTTGATGCTAGTTGGTTTATTTGGTGGAATATCATATGTTCAGATCCTATATGCATATTAATACCCCTCTGATTATGAACATGAATATGCTTTGTGAGTAGTTACTTTTGTTCCTGAGGACATGGGAGAAGTCTTGCTATTAGTAGTCATGTGAATTTGGTATTCGTTTGATATTTTGATGAGATGTATGTTGTCTCTCATCTAGTGGTGTTATGTGAACGTCGGCTACATGACACTTCACCATTATTTGGGCCTAGAGGAAGGCATTGGGAAGTAATAAGTAGATGATGGGTTGCTAGAGTGACAAAAGTTTAAACCCTAGTTTATGTGTTGCTTCGTAAGGGGCTGATTTGGATCCATATGCTTCATGCTATGGTTAGGTTTACCTTAATACTTTTGTTGTAGTTGCGGATGCTTGCAATAGAGGTTAATCATAAGTGGGATTCTTGTCCAAGTAAAGACCGCACCCAAGCACCAGTCCACCCACATATCAGATTATCAAAGTACCGAAGGTGAATCATATGATCGTGATGAAACCTAGCTTGACGATAATTCCCATGTGTCCTCAGGAGGCGCTTTACTTCAAATAAGAATTTGTCCAGACTTGTCCTTTCCTACAAAAAGTATTGGGACACCTTGCCGCACTTTATTTAATTTTGTTACTTGTTGCTCGTTACAAATTATCTTATCACAAAACTATCTATTACCTATAATGTGAGTGCTTGCAGAGAATACCTTGCTGAAAACCGCTTATCATTTCCTTCTGCTCCTCGTTGGGTTCGACACTCTTACTTATCGAAAGGACTATGATAGATCCCCTATACTTGTGGGTCATCATCCTTATTTTACAGGATTTTTGGAGTTACAGAAGTATTCGAAAACTCCATATTGCTACACACTATTTTATTTTTGACAGATTCTGTTTTTCGCGTGTTGTTTGCTTATTTTGATGCATCTATGGCGAGTATCGGGGGTATGAATCATGGAAAAGTTGGAATATAGTATATATTACACCAATATAAAAAAATATTGAGTTCACAACAATACCAAAAGTGGCAATTTATTTTCTTATACTAACGGAACTTATGAGATTTTCTGTTGAGTTTTATGTTGTGAAGTTTTCAAGTTTTGGGTAAGGATTTGATGGACTATGGAATAAGGAGTGGCAAGAGCCTAATCTTGGGGATTCCCTAGGCACCCCAAGGTAATATTCAAGGACAACCAAGAGCCTAAGCTTGGGGATGCCCCGAAAGGCATCCCCTCTTTCGTCTTCGTCTATCGGTAACTTTACTTAAGGCTATATTTTTATTCACCACATGATATGTGTTTTGCTTGGAGCGTATTGTATGATTTGAGTATTTGGTTTTTAGTTTGCCACAATCATCCTTATTGTACACACATTTTGAGAGAGACACGCATGAATCGTGATTTATTAGAATACTCTATATGCTTCACTTATATCTTTTGAGCTAGGCAAATTTGCTCTAGTGCTTCACTTATATGTTTTTAGAGCACGGCGGTGGTTTTATTTTATAGAAATTGATGAACTCTCACACTTCACTTATATCATTTTGAGAGTCTTTAAAACAGCATGGTAATTTTCTTTGGTTATAAAATTAGTTCTAATATGATAGGCATCCAAGAGGGATATAATAAAAACTTTCATATAAAGTGCATTGAATACTATGAGAAGTTTGATTCCTTATGATTGTTTTGAGACATGAATATGGTGATATTAGAGTCATACTAGTGAGTAGTTGTGAATTTGAGAAATACTAGTGTTAAAGTTTGTGAGTCCCGTAGCATGCACGTATGGTGAACCGTTATGTGATGAAGTCGGAGCATGATTTATTTATTGATTGTCTTCCTTATGAGGGGCGGTCGGGGACGAGCGATGGTCTTTTCCTACCAATCTATCCCCTAGGAGCATGCGTGTAGTACTTTGTTTCAATGACTAATAGATTTTTGCAATAAGTATGTGAGTTCTTTATGACTAATGTTGAGTCCATGGATTATACGCACTCCCACCCTTCCACCATTGCTAGCCTCTCTTGTACCGCGCAACTTTTGCCGGTACCATAAACCCACCTTATACCTTCCTCAAAACATCCACCATACCTACCAATTATGGAATTTCCATAGCCATTCCGAGATATATTGCCATGCAACTTTCCGTCATTCCGATTATTATGACACGCTCCATCATTGTCATATTGCTTTGCATGATCATGTAGTTGACATCATATTTTTGGCAAAGCCACCATTCATAATTCTATCATACATGTCACTCTAGATTCATTGCACATCCCGGTACACCGTCGGAGGCATTCACATAGAGTCATATTTTGTTCTAAGTATCGAGTTGTAATTCTTGAGTTGTAAGTAAATAAAAGTGTGATGATCTTCATTATTAGAGCATTGTCCCATGTGAGGAAAGGATGATGGAGACTATGATTCCCCCACAAGTCGGGATGAGACTCCAGATGAAAAAAAGAGGCCAAAAAAATGAGAGAAGGCCTAAATAAAAAATGAGAGAAAAGAGAGAACGGGCAATGCTAATATCCTTTTACCACACTTGTGCTTCAAAGTAGCACCATGATCTTCATGATAGAGAGTCTCCTATGTTGTCACTTTCATACACTAGTGGGAATTTTTCATTATATAACTTGGCTTGTATATTCCAATGATGGGCTTCCTCAAATTTCCCTAGGTCTTCGTGAGCAAGCGAGTTGGATGCATACCCACTTAGTTTCTTTTTGAGCTTTCATAAACTTATAGCTCTAGTGCATCCATTGCATGGCAATCCCTACTCACTCACATTGATATCTATTGATGGGCATCTCCATAGCCCGTTGATATGCCTAGTTGATGTGAGATTATCTCCTTCTTTTTGTCTTCTCCACAACCACCTTCTATTCCACCTAAAGTGATATATCCATGGCTCACGCTCATGTATTGCGTGAAAGTTGAAAAAGATTGAGAACATCAAAAGTATGAAACAATTGTTTGGCTTGTCATCGGGGTTGTGCATGATTTGAATATTTTGTGTGATGAAGATGGAGCATAGCTAGACTATATGATTTTGTAGGGATAAGCTTTCTTTGGCCATGTTATTTTGAGAAGACATAATTATTTTGTTAGTATGCTTGAAGTATTATTGTTGTAACATCCCAAATTTTCAATTTGGAATGTTATACATAGGTCATTCATGCATATCATATTTTTATCGCATTTCGTCTCGCGATCCATGAAATTCTAAGAACTCAAGGACCCAAGGAGAGAGTTGGGAATTTCGTTATTTTCATATTTGAGTTTTCTCAAATTTTGAAAAGAGGACCATTTGGTTTTGATTATTTTTCCTCTCCGAAAATATTTCTAATTGAATTATATGAGAGGAGGTAATATGATTTCTCCAAAATAAAGGAAATATTAGAGGAAAAATACTAAAATCAAATAAGATATTTTATTTGGATTTTATTGCAATTTTATTTGAATTAGGAAAAAATGTGTTATTAAAAATTTGCATTAGGGGTCTAAATAAATGTTCACTTTGTCTGCAATATTATTAGAGGACCGTGAAATTTATTTCAGGATTTTTGGGTCTGTTTAGTATTTCTTTTATTTGTTTTTCCGCGTCAGGATTTATTTAAAAAAAGTGAACTAACCTAACCGGGCCGTGTCCGGCTAGGACTCCTGGCCCGACTGGCTTTATAAGCCACAGCCCGCGTTGCCCCGAGGCCCAAGTCGCGCCGCAGCCAGCCCTAACCCTAGCCGCCGCCCGCGCCTCGAACCTCGCGCCCCGCCGCCCAGCCGCCGCTGCCGTCCGCCGTCGCTGCCTTGCCCTGCCGCCGCCAACCCCGCCGCCGAGGTAGTCGCCGCCGCTGCCCGGTTTTCACGGGGAAAACCACCGGTTTTTTTCGAAACCCTAGATCCATTTTTTTTTATTTTCAGTTTTGTTTGGTTTTTCTGATTTAGTTAAATAGTGGATGTTCGTCCGTACGTTCGTTTTAACGAACGTTGTTCATCCGTTAGCCGCAGACAGCAAACGTTCGTTCGTTAGCCTGTTCATCAGTTTTCTTTTTCCAGGGTTTTCCGCGATTATTTTCGATCGCGATTTCTGCCCTAATCTTCGTTCTAGTATATCTTTTCGCTCGTTTATCCAAATCAGGTGAAACAAGCGCCTAGATCTTCGTCTCGAAGCCCTCTTTTGTAGTTTGAGTTTCGTTGCTCCATTTGATTTGATTCTTTTTGCCAACCGGAGTTCTTCAGTTGAACTTTCTGGTTAGGTTCTTTTATTCGAAGTTTTCCTTGTGCATATTTGCTTGATTGCTTATGTATGCTATTGTTTGTTTGCGATAGAATACCCGGAGTGCGAAGGGTGCTACTATGAATCTGTAGGTTTTGCGGATCGTCAGCAAGGCAAGTAACACATTGATCATACCCTTTTATTACCCAGTTTTTATGCATTAGTTTCAACCCTCACATTTAATGAGTAGGATCTCTTAACATGTGGGTTTTGGAAGTAGATGATGAGGTAGAACCTATTGCCCTTTTATTATCGAACCCTTGGGAGTTACTTCTGCGTTATGCTTATTGCTATGCTATGATCGTAGACGTGGATTGGGTTTGAGTGAATCCATGACAGATGTGAGATTGTTAATTAATGGTTCAACTTAAGGTGGCAACTTTAATACACATCTGGGTGGATTGCTTGTGGGCACTTCGAGAATCCAGTGTTGTCCTGGGATATCCCGGAGTACCCGTGTGATCATCCTACGGTCCGCCACCCAGGCTCAAAGGGATCATAAGATTATTCATGATAGAAACTTCCGTGTGCAGCCACAAGCCATTATGGGCTCTAGCATAGTTGAGTAAGTTGTGTGACCTCTTCCAGTGGTAGATTAGCAGATGTAGGGGATGTAGGTTGGTACGGTCTACCCGGGGTTAGAGTTAATGCTTCTAAAAGACTATGTCTCGGTCATCCATTTCTCAAACACCATGTAGTGCGAGAAATCCAACGGAGGAGATCGAGTCTTGTGGGGAAAAGTGTGCAAACCTCTGCAGAGTGTACAAACTAATCATGGTTAGCTGTTTTCCCGGTTTTGGACATCTTGAGTATCTGGTACTTGAATTATTGTTTTGATCTCATCACTCTAAATTAATTTGTTGGGTTGATAATTACATTTAATTAGGGATTAAGTTGGAGGAACCTTCTCAATGATGTTTCAACTACCATGATAGTTAAATAAAATATATTCCGTTGTTGTAGGGAAAAATTGGCTTTTCGCAAAAACTTTGTAACCGTAGAGCCTCCACCAGCCATATATGCATGTAGTGATAGCCTTTATCTATTCATTGCTCTACTGTGTTACATTGCCAGCATATTCCATGTGCTGGCCCGTTTCGGGCTGCAACATATTATGTTGCAGACTTTTCAGACGACGAGTAAGGTGCCATAGGTCGTTTGTCATGCACTCAGCTATGCCGTTGGAGTTGATGGGCTCACTTTATCTTCCAAGTCTTCCGCTGTTATCATATTTAGATGGCCTTAACCCATATTTATTGTAATAAGTTCTCTTTTGAGACATTCAATGTGATAAGTGTGTGATTGCTACTCTGTTATAAATCCTTCGAGTACTGTGTGTGTCAGCATTACCGATCCAGGGATGACACTGAAGCACAGAGACTTGACCGTTTAAGGTCGGGTCGCTACAAGATGGTATCGGAGCACATGCTGAATGTAGGACATGACCACTAAGATGAGCCATAGATCACTCTTCTCTACTCATTTCTGACTCCTATCCATTTTCTACTCTTTAGGATGGCCGACTCAAGGAACAAGTTTTCTCTGCCGGATGAAGACACCCCATTTGGATGACACTTGAAGGAAGTCACTAGGTATTTGAACATCGGAATACCAAGCTTCATTGGAACCTACACTGCCACACTACTAGAAGAGGAACGTTGGATGATTCGAGTTCAAGTTCCAGGAAGGACATTCACGCCAGTCACTGAGCCCATAGATTTTTCCTTTGATGCACCAACCTGGAGTCTAGGAAAGAGCATGGCAGCCCACATCGCCATCGGACGCATCGGCGAAGTTTATCACAAGGAGTTTAAGGACACTATCTATCAGATATGTGGGCACCGAGATGAGCAATGGGAGATGATCAGCACCAGGAAGGACAGGTCCATTGCGGCATTCATCCAGGAGTTAAACCATCACATACGTCGCCAGGAGAACCAGATGTGCACAAGCATGATAGATTTGAAGAAGGCGATGACCAGGATCACAGAGCTAGAAGAGGAACTCAAGTCTACACGCGATGGATATGAGGAGGAAATGACGATACTTGTGGAGATGAATGATGACCTGACGAGGAAGCTAGGAGTTTTTATGGGAGACCCCGCGCCAGGAGGAGAAGACGACGAACCCAAGGAGATTCGTTCTGAAGACTACATCATCATCGACGACACCGACTCCGACCCTGATGGTAGTGATGATGACTATGAAGACGAAGCTGGAGCGGATATCATGGAGTCTTCCACCGATCCAAAATTTCTAGTAGACCACCATATGATCGGTAGTGTTCCCCCATGTATATAGAATAGTTCGAGCACTGTAACGATAGTTAGATCGATTGTATGCCCTTGCTTGATTGATTGAGTGATATGATATGATTGTGTTTGTCTCATGTGCATATGGGTAGTGCTTTCTCACTAGACCTCATTCTATTCTAATCTCTCCCGTCTAAACCCATCAGATGCCTCCGAGACATGACCCCGGATTTGTCTTCCCACTGGAGCTCACTCAGTTGATCCAGCAGCAGAATACCTTGATGCAGTTGTTAGTTCAGAACCAAGGCAACAACAACAACAACAATAACAACAACAACAACAACCCTCCGCCACCACCTCCAGTTGACAACTTAGCCCATTTTCTAAGGTTACAGCCGCCGGTGTTTTCCAGTAGCACTGAGCCCATAGTTGCGGATGACTAGCTACGCAGGATTGGAAGGGAATTAACCACTGCCGGTTGCAAAGATGCGGAGATGGTGCGTTTTGTCGCACACCAATTGGATGGACCCGCAGTCGCATGGTGGGATAATTACATAGCCACTTTTCCTATAGCAAATGTCACTTGGGAGCAGTTTCAGCAAGCTTTCTGCACAGCTCATGTCTCAACTGGGGCCATGAGCATGAAGAAGCGTGAGTTTCGCAACTTACGCCAGGGGAATCATACTGTAGGTCAGTACATGGAGGAGTTTAGTAAGTTATCTCGCTATGCCCCAGATGATGTGGCCACAGATGCCACGAAGCAGGAGAAGTTTATGGAAGGGCTGAATGATGAGATGAGCATGCAGCTGATGGTGGCAACATTCAACAACTACCAGGAGTTGGTAGACAAGGCTCTTATGACTGAAGGGAAGCAGCATCAGATTGAGAGATCCGCAGTTTTCTTGGACTCACGGGATACTATCGGAGATTCATTGAGAATTTTTCCAAGATTGCGAGGCCTATGACGACATTGCTGAAAAAGGACACCAAGTTCCATTGGACTGAAGAATGTGAAGCAAGTTTCCAGGAGTTGAAGGAACGTTTGACTACAACCCCAGTGTTGCTTCTGCTAGATATACGCAAGAATTTCCAACTGTATTGTGACGCCTCTCGCTTAGGACTTGGGGGAGTGCTTATGCAAGACAGGAGAGTTGTTTCTTATGCCTCACGTCAACTTCGACTACATGAGTTGATTTATGCCACACATGACTTGGAGTTAGCAGTTGTAGTGCATGTACTCAAGACCTGGAGACATTTTCTTATTGGGAACCATTGTGATGTGTACACGGATCACAAGAGTTTAAAGTATAGTTTCACACAAAAAGAGTTAAATCTCAGGCAAAGGAGATGGTTGGAGCTCATAAAGGATTATGATATGAAGTTGCATTACCATCCAGGCAAGGCCAATGTCATAGTAGACGCTTTGAGCCGGAACAGTTATGCCAATACCTTAGTAACATGAGGTTTGCCAAAGGAGATAGCAGAAGATCTCAGGGAGCTTCGTTTGGAGATCTGATGTCTACTACACAACCTTCTTCTTGTAGACGTTGTTGGGCCTCCAAGTGCAGAGGTTTGTAGGACAGTAGCAAATTTCCCTCAAGTGGATGACCTAAGGTTTATCAATCCGTAGGAGGCGTAGGATGAAGATGGTCTCTCTCAAGCAACCCTGCAACCAAATAACAAAGAGTCTCTTGTGTCCCCAACACACCCAATACAATGGTAAATTGTGTAGGTGCACTAGTTCGGCGAAGAGATGGTGATACAAGTGGTATATGGATAGTAGATAAAGGTATTTGTAATCTGAAATTATAAAAACAGCAAGGTAACAAGTGATAAAAGTGAGCGTAAACGGTATTGCAATGCTAGGAAACAAGGCCTAGGGTTCATAATTTCGCTAGTGTAAGTTCCCTCAACAATACTAACATAATTGGATCATAAAACTATCCCTCGACATGCAAAAAAGAGTCACTCCAAAGTCACTAATAGCAGAGAACGAACGAAGAGATTATGGTAGGGTACGAAACCACCTCAAAGTTATTCTTTCCAATCAATCCGTTGGGCTATTCCTATAAGTGTCACAAACAGCCCTAGAGTTCGTACTAGAATAACACCTTAAGATACAAATCAACCAAAACCCTAATGTCACCTAGATACTCCAATGTCACCTCAAGTATCCGTGGGTATGATTATACGATATGCATCACACAATCTCAGATTCATCTATTCAACCAACACATAGGACCTCAAAGAGTGCTCCAAAGTTTCTACCAAAGAATCACGACGAAAACGTGTGCCAACCCCTATGCATAGGTTCATGGGAAGAACCCGCAAGTTGATCACCAAAACATACATCAAGTGAATCACGTGGTATCCCATTGTCACCACAGATACGCACGGCAAGACATACATCAAGTGTTCTAAAATCTTTAAAGACTCAATCCGATAAGATTACTTCAAAGGGGAAACTCAATTCATTACAAGAGAGAAGAGGGGGAGGAGAAACATAGGATCCAACTATAATAGCAAAGCTCACGATACATCAAGATCATGCCAAATCAAGAACACAAGAGAGAGAGAGAGATCAAACACATAGCTACTGGTACATACCCTCAACCCCGAGGGAGAACTACTCCCTCCTTGTCATGGAGAGCAGCAGGATGATGAAGATGGCCATCGGAGAGGGATTGCCCCCTCCGGCAGGGTGCCGGAACGGGTCTACATTGGTTTTCGATGGCTACGGAGGCTTCTGGCGGCGGAACTCCCGATCTATTGTGCGTTCTGGAAGTTTTAGGTTACGTGGGTATATATGGGTGCAGGAGGTACGTCGGAGGAGCTACGGGGGCCCCACGAGGCAGGGGGCGCGCCCCCCACCCTCGTGAGCACCTCCCGTATCTCCTGACGTGGAGTCCAAGTCTATCTGGTGGCTTTCGTTCCAAAAATAACTTCTCCAGTTGATTTCGTTCCGTTTCGACTCTGTTTGATATTCCTTTTCTTCGAAACACTGAAATAGGCATAAAAAAGCAAATCTGGGTTGGGCCTCTGGTTAATAGGTTAGTCCCAAAAGTAATATAAAAGTGGATAATAAAGCCCAATATTGCTCAAAACAGTAGATAATATAGCATGGAGCAATCAAAAATTATAGATACGTTGGAGACATATCAAGATCGTCCCTAGAGGTTTTGTTGCAGCATTGGAGGTTCAATCAACATTATTGGGAAAGATTCGAGAAGCTCAGAAGGATGACAAAGAAATTGCTGAAATAAAGGAGAAGATGAGTGAAGGAAAAGCCAAAGGTTTTCGTGAGGATGAACACGACACCTTGTGGTTTGAGGACCGTGTGTTTGTGCCCAATAATGCAGAGATCAGGAAGTTGATACTTCAGGAAGCTCATGACTCACCATACTCGATACACCCCGGAAATACCAAGATGTATTTGGATTTGAAGGAGCGTTTCTGGTGGACCGGAATGAAGAAGGATATTGCCGAGTATGTAGCCGTATGTGATGTATGTCAGAGAGTGAAGGCAGAACATCAGAAGCCAGCAGGATTACTGCAGCCCATGCCGATACCCGAATGGAAGTGGGATAAGCTTGGCATGGATTTATCACCGGATTACCCAGGACCCGATCGGGATATGATTCTATCTGGGTAGTAGTGGACTGCTTGACCAAAGTAGCTCACTTTATCCCAGTGAAAACCACCAATACAAGTGCGAAGTTGGCCAAGATATATATGACCAGGATCGTATGTCTACATGGAGTTCCGAGGACCATCGTATCAGATAGAGGAACGCAGTTTACTTCAAAGTTTTGGCACCAGCTGCACCAGACTTTGGGTACCAGGCTAGAGTTCAGTACTGCTTTTCATTCGCAGACAGATGGACAGACCGAGAGAGTCAATCAGATTCTGGAGGACATGTTGAGAGCTTGTGCGCTAGATTATGGATCTAGTTGGGACGACAACTTGCCTTATGCGGAGTTCTCATACAATAATAGTTACCAGGCCAGTCTGAAGATGGCACTGTTCGAAGCCCTGTATGGACGGAGGTGTAGGACACCGTTAATGTGGGATGAAGTAGGAGACCACCAGTTGTTTGAACCAGATTTGATTAAGGAGTCTGAAGAGAAGGTTAAGCTGATACGAGATAGACTGAAGGTAGCTTAGTCCAGACAGAAGAGTTATGCAGACTCAAAACGCAAATAGGTAGTCTATGAAATCGGAGACAGAGCATATCTGCGAGGAGTTAAACGTTTTGGAGTTAAGGGAAAGTTAGGCCCGAGATTTGTAGGACCGTACCATGTTTTGGAACGCATGGGAGAGGTTACCTACAAGTTGGAATTACCCGAAGGACTGTCAGGAGTACACGATGTGTTTCACGTTTCCCAGTTGAAGAAGTGCCATGCCGAGATGGCCGATATCCCTCTAAGAGATATCGTGCCCCTGGAAGCAATTCAATTGGATAGTGATTTAACCTATGAGGAGAAACCGGTAAAGATTCTCGAGTTTGCTAGCCGAGTTACTCGCAGCAAGGTTATCAAGTTTTGCAAAGTTCAGTGGAGCCACCATACCGAGGATGAAGCCACCTGGGAACGAGATGATGATCTACGCAAAGACCACCCACACCTATTTTCTAGACAACCCGAATCTCGAGGGCAAGATTCATCTTAAGGGGGGTAGGTTTGTAACATCCCAAATTTTCAATTTGAAATGTTATACAAGGTCATTCATGCATATCATATTTTTATCGCATTTCGTCTCGTGATCCTTGAAATTCTAAGCAACTCAAGGACCCACGGAGGGAGTTGGGAATTTCGTTATTTGCATATTTGAGTTTTCTCAAATTTTGAAAAGAGGATCATTTGGTTTTGATTATTTTTTCTCTCCGAAAATATTTCTAATTAAAATATATGAGAGGAGATAATATGACTTCTCCGAAATAAAGGAACTATTAGAGTAAAAATACTAAAATCAAATAAGATATTTTATTTGGATTTTATTGCAATTTTATTTGAATTAGGAAAAAAGTGCATTTTTCAAAATTGCATTAGGGGTTTAAATAAATGTTCACTTTGTCCGCAATATTATTAGAGGACCGTGAAAATTTATTTCAGGATTTGGGGTCCGTTTAGTATTTCTTTTATTTGTTTTTCCGCGTCAGGATTTATTTAAAAAAAATGAACCGACCTAACCGGGTCGTGTCCGACTAGGACTCCTGGCCCGGCTGGCTTTATATGCTGCAGCCCGCGTTGCCCCGAGGCCCAAGCCGCGCCGCCGCCAGCCCTAACCCTAGCCGCCGCCCGCGCCTCAAACCCTGCGCCGCGTCGCCGCCGCCGCCTCGCCCTGCCACCGCTGAGCCCGCCACCGAGGTATTCGCCGCCACCGTCCGGTTTTCACGGGAAAAACCGTCGGTTTTTTTCGAAACACTAGATTGGTTTTTTTATATTTTTGGTTTTGTTC
Source organism: Triticum urartu (assembly GCF_003073215.2). Classification (NCBI taxonomy): domain Eukaryota; kingdom Viridiplantae; phylum Streptophyta; class Magnoliopsida; order Poales; family Poaceae; genus Triticum; species Triticum urartu. The sequence goes on along the minus strand of NC_053026.1, from coordinate 394,567,117 downwards.
GGTTTTTCTTCGTTTTAGTTAAATAGCGGACGTTCGTCCATACGTTCATTTTGACGAACGTTGTTCATCCGTTAGCCGCAGACAGCGAACGTTCGTTCGTTAGCTTGTTCGTTAGTTTTCTTTTTCCAAGGTTTTCCATGATTATTTTCGATCGCGATTTCTGCCCTAATCTTCGTTCTAGTATATCTTTTCGCTCGTTTATCCAAATCAGGTGAAACAAGCGCCTAGATCTTCGTCTCGAAGCCCTCTTTCTGTTTAACCAACTTGAACAAGTTTTTGATATTGTATAATTTGACTTTAGTCCAGATTAGTAATTGGATCTTGTTCTTTCGTAGTTTGAGTTTCGTTGCTCCGTTTGATTTGATTCTTTTTGCCAACCGGAGTTCTTAGTTGAACTTTCTGGTTAGGTTCTTTTATTCGAAGTTTTCCCCATGCATCTTTGCTTGATTGGTTATGTATGCTATTGTTTGTTCGCGATAGAATACCCGGAGTGCGAAGGGTGCTACAACGAATCTTTAGGTTTTGCGGATCGTCAGCAAGGCAAGTAACACATTGATCATACCCTTTTATTACCCAGTTTTTATGCATTATTTTCAACCCTCACATTGCATGAGTAGGATCTCTTAACATGTGGGTTTGGGAAGTAGATGATGAGGTAGAACCTATTGGCCTTTTATGATCAAACCATTGGGAGTTACTTCTACGTTATGCTTATTGCTATGCTATGCTCGTAAACGTGGATTGGGTTTGAGTGAATCCATGATAGATGTGAGATTGTTAATTAATGGTTCAACTTAAGGTGGCAACTTTAATACACATCTGGGTGGATTGCTTGTGGGCACCTGGAGAATCCAGTATTGTCCTAGGATATCCCGGAGTACCCGTGTGATCATCCTATGGTCCGCCACCCAGGCTCAAAGGGATCATAAGATTATTCATGCTAGAAACTTCCGTGCGCAGCCACAAGACATTATGGGCACTGGCATAGTTGTGTAAGTTGTGTGACCTCTTCTAGTGGTAGACTAGCAGATGTAGGGGATGTAGGTCGGTACGGTCTACCCGGGGTTAGAGTTAATGCTTCTGAAAGACTGTGTCTCGGTCATCCATTTCTCAAACACCATGTAGTGCGAGAAATCCAACGAGGGAGATCAAGTCTTGTGGGGAAAAGTGTGCAAACCTCCATAGAGTGTACAAACTAATCATGGTTAGCTGTGTCCCCGGTTATGGACATCTTGGGTATCTGGTACTTGAATTATTATTTTGATCTCATCACTCTAAATTAATTTGTTTGGTTGATAATTAATTTTAATTGGGGATTGAGTTGGAGGAACCTTCTCAATGATGTTTCAACTACCATGATAGTTAAATAAAATATATTTTGTTGTTGTAGGGAAAAATTGGCTTTTCGCAAAAACTTTGTAACCGTAGAGCCTCCACCAGCCATATATGAATGTATTGATAGCCTTTATCTGTTCATTGCGCTACTGTGTTACATTGCCAGCATATTCCATGTGCTGACCCGTTTTGAGCTGCAACGTATTATGTTGCAGACTTTTCAGACGACGAGTAAGGTGCCATAGGTCGTTTGTCGTGCACTCAGCTATGCCATTGGAGTTGATGGACTCACTTTATCTTCCAAGTCTTCCGTTGTTATTGTATTTAGATGGCCTTAAGTCATATTTATTGTAATAAGTTCTCTTTTGAGACATTCGATGTAATAAGTGTGTGATTGCTACTCTGTTATAAATCCTTCGAGTACTGTGTGTGTCAGCATTACCGATCCAGGGATGACACTGAAGCACGGAGACTTGACCGTTTGAGGTCAAGTCGCTACAATTGTTTTTATTTCAATATTAAACTTTTGTTTTGAATCATACAAATCTGAACATTCATGCCACAATAAAGAGAAATTACATGGATAAATATGTCAGGTAGCATTCCACATCAAAAATACTATTTTTATCATTTACCTACTCGAGGACGAGCAGGAATTAAGCTTGGGAATGCTTGATATGTCTCCAACATATCTATAATTTTTGATTGTTCCATGCTATTATGTTATCTATTTTGGATGTTTTATATGCATTAATATACTATTTTATATTATTTTTGGGTCTAACCTATTAACCTAGAGCCTAGTACCAGTTCCTGTTTTTTCCTTGTTCTAGAGTTTCGCAGAAAAGGAATACCAAATGGAATGGAACTTTCATGATGATTTTTCTTGGACCAAAAGACATCCGGAGGACTTGGAGTACACATCAGGGAAGCCACGAGGCACCCACAAGGACGGAGGGTGCTCCCCCCACCCTTGTGGGCCCCTCATGACTCCACCGACCTATTTATTCCGCCTATATATTCTCAAATACCCCAAAACCTTCCAAGAGAGCCACGAAACCACTTTTCCACCGCCAAAACCTTCTGTACCCATGAGATCCCATCTAGGGGCCTTTTCCGACGTCCTATCGGAGGGGGATTTGATCACGGAGGGCTTCTACATCAACACCATTGCCTCTCCGATGAAGCGTGAGTAGTTTACCTCAGACCTACGGGTCCATAGCTAGTAGCTAGATGGCTTCTTCTCTTTCTTTGGTTCTCAATACCGTGTTCTCCTTGATGTTCTTGGAGATCTATCCGATGTAATACTCTTTTGCGGTGTGTTTGCTGAGATCCGATGAATTGTGGATTTATAATTAGCTTATCTATGAATATTATTTGAATCTCCTCTGAATTCTTATATGCATGATTTGATATCTTTGCAAGTCTCTTTGAACTATTGATTTAGTTTGGCCAACTAGATTGGTTTTTATTGCAATGGGAGAAGTGCTTAGCTTTGGGTTCAATCTTGCAGTGTCCTTTCCTAGTGACAGTAGGGGCAGCAAGGTGTCAGTGTCAAAACTGGCGGATCTCGGGTAGGGGGTTCCGAACTGTGCGTCTAAGGTCAATGGTAACAGGAGATAGGAGACACGATGTTTACCCAGGTTCAGGCCCTCTCTATGGAGGTAATACCCTACATCCTGCTTGATTGATATTGATGAATATGAGTATTACAAGAGTTGATCTACCTCGAGATCGTAATGGCTAAACCCTAGAGGTCTAGCTTGTATGACTATGGTAATGAATCTCCCTCCTCCTGACTAAGTCCTCCGGTTTATATAGACACCAGGAGGATCTAGGGTTACACAAGGTCGGTTACAAAGAAAGGAATCTACATATTTGGTCGCCAAGATTGCCCTCCACGCCAAGGAGAGTCCCATCCGGACACGGGTGTAGTCTTCGGTCTTCGCATCTTCACAGCCCATCAGTCCGGCCCATGGCTAACAGGCCGGACACCCGAGGACCCCTTAGTCCAGGACTCCCTTAGTAGCCCCTGAACCTGGCTTCAATGACAAGGTATCCGACGCGTAGATCTGTCTTCGGAATTGCAAGGCGGGTTCCTCCTTCCGAACTCTAGGATAGTCTTCGGACGAAACAATCATGTCCCGATCTGCAACACACAGCCGTAGAGAGTATAATATTTCACGAATCCAATATGCTGACCACTTTAGTAACGTGACGTCACGTCAGTCCGGCCATAATTTCGAACCATTTTTTGTCTGCCACTCCATGTTTCGAGACGCGATTACCATTGGCACATCTTGTCAAAGCAGAGATCGTGTCCCCATACTGCGGGATTTTCATCAATTCAGGCGTGGGTAACCCAACCGTGCCTATTTACACAGCCCTTGGGAATAGGCGAGGTTTAAGGCGAGTGGGGAGGCGTTCGATATTCACTGCCTTTATAAGGGGGATTCCCTGTTCTTTTCCCACGCCTTCTCCTTCCTATGCCCATCCATACTTGAGCTCCAGCGCCCAAGCTCTAGCTTTCCGCGCCCAAGAAAGTACTCCAACCATGTCCCGATCCGGAGCTTGTTGCAAGTGGATGGCTTCTTCTGTTAAGAAGAAAGGCATCAAGGAGCTCTGAGAGGCTGGATACCTGGCCAAGGAGATTGTTCATCGTCTCTCGGCCGAGGGACAGATCGTCCCCACCCCAGAGCCCCATGAGAGGGTGGTGTTTCTCACACATTTCATCCGCGGGCTGGGATTCCCTCTCCACCCGTTTGTCCACGGACTGATGTTTTACTATGAGCCGGACTTCCATGATCTAGCCCCCAAATTTATCCTCAACATCTCAGCATTTATAGTCGTTTGCGAGGCCTTTCTCCGTACCCCACCTCACTTCGGCCTATGGCTGAAGACCTTCAATGTAAAGCCGAAGGTGGTGAGAGACCAACAAGCAGATTGCGGAGGCGCCATGGTGGGCAAGATGCCCAATGTCACATGGCCCGAAGGCTCCTTTGTGGAGACAATGAAGGGGTGGCAGTCGGGGTGGTTCTACATTACCGAACCGCGCGACACCAACTGGGCGGCGGCCCCCGAATTTCGATCTGGAGCTCCGCTGCGGCTTACCTCCTGGCAAGAGAAGGGCCTGACCTGGGGTTCTTCGAACGAGCTAACTGGGCTCCAGATGTGCGTCCAGAACATGATAACCAAGAAAATCAAACTTGTCAACGTGATCCAGGTTATGCTCATTCACCGGATCCTCCCGTGCCAACGCCGGACTTGCTATTTGTGGGAGTTCGACCCGGCCAAGCACCACACGCTACTAGAGCTCTTCGGCACGATGCACGAAGACATCTGGAAAGTGCTCTTCAAGGCCGGCGAAACACCACCGCCTACGACCGAAGATCGTGGGCTCATCTTAAAATGTCAGACTAATTCGGTAAGTTCTTTCATGTTTTCAAAGTATAGCCTTTGCTGACATGTTTTGAGAAGGACTCTAAGCCTTCCTATCAATTTTTAGGCCTGGATCGACATAGCGGGGCAGATGAACTGTCCGGCTCCGATGCCCGAAGACCAAGAAACCCCGCTTCTGACGAAGAAGCTGTTTCTGGCACCTTATGACGTGCCGGAGAAGAAGGCCAAGAAAACGGCCAAGGGGGTCCGGAGTGGCCTTCGCCGAAAAGGCGCTTCAGATGTAACGCCCGAAGATGGGACTCCCTCTTCGGCCGCCAAAGACGAAGACGAGGAGGAGGAAGAGAGCGACTCCCCCTGGGGGGAAGGAAGAAAAGGGGGGCCTCCCCAAATTTGGAGGCGAAGGCGCCCAAGAGGGAGAAGGGCTCCCTTGCGGATAACTCCGCGTGGGATGTCGATAGCAGTCCGGAGCGAATGCCCCGGACCAAGCCTCGGGCCGCCTCATAAGTACAAAAAACCTTATGGACGCCCAAATGCCTGGCCTTTTCATTTTTTAATATTTATATGTTTGACTTATGCCATCACAGTCTAGCCCGCGACAGCTCCCTGCGATCCTCGACAGAGGGTTCGCTAGATTCGAAGGAGATGGCCAGCGTGTCACCGCCGCCCTCTCACTCCCCCAAGGCCAAGGACGACGCGGAGGTGTTATCCTGAAGGACTTTCCCGGGGCGGGGAGAGGCTCAGGAGGCGCCAAAAGGCGATGCCTCCATCGCTGGACACCAGCGAGAGCCGATCCCCGTGGAGACTGGTGGTGAGGAGGGCCGTGTTCAGTCCGGCCCTTAGCCGGACTTGATTCCGGAGACCAATGCAGCTTTCGAGTCCGGCACGCAACCTCCTTTGAAAGAAGGGGGTATGCGTATTCCGCCGGTGACCCCTGTCCAACCCGGGGCAATGGGTAATCTGTTGGAAGCGCTGCGAGGTGCTTCCATCGTGGATGAGCACCGTGTCCTTATGGGCACAGTAATCGAGAAGGTTCAGTCCGCCAAAAGCGGACTAGCCAAAGCCTGCGCTAGCCTTTTAACAGGCTTTGAGGTAAGTAATGTAATTGTAGAAACGATATCATAGTGTAGACAGTAGCCCCTGATGCTCTGTTCGGTGTTTGGAAAGAAAAAGGCGAACAAAGGTTCAAAATAATTTTCGCAGGAGTCTAACATAAGATGTCTGTGTGAATAAGCAGGCGTCGCTGCTAGCTGCTGCCGCTCATGCTGCGGAGGTCTCCGGACTGAAGCAGAACCTGGAGCGGGCCGAGGAATAGCTCGGCCTCGTGAAGAAGCAGCTGGAGGACAACCAAGGTATGCAGTATCCTGCGTGTATATTTAGGAAGGATGAATGGTTCGTGCTGACTAAAGTGCCTTGAACTTTATTAGGGGCCACGACCAAAGTGGTGGCCCTCAAGAAGGCATTAGCCGAGGCCGAGAACAAAGCGGCCAAGGAACGCGCCGCACGCGAGAAGCACGAGGCCCGGATCAGTGAGGTCCAGCAAGAGCTCCAGTACGCCGTCAAGAAGTATGAGTCCCTGGAGCGTGATTCTAAGTCGCAAGGGTCCGAACTTGCGAAGGCCCGCCAGAGCGCACAAGATGCCCGAGCCGAAGCCCAGAGCGCCCTTCAGGAAATCCAGGCGGCCAAGAAGATCGCCGTGGGTAAGGCTTTCGTTATGCAAAGCAAGTCTATGAAGGAAACGTTCCTTTTACTTACCCGAATTTGGAGCTCTCCAAGGGCTTTTACGGATTTGCCGCGCAGCGTGTCGGATGCTGCCGAGTTCTATCGAGCCGAAGAAGGGAATTCCACGGAGAAGTTGTTATGGTCTCAATACCTTGGACCAAAACATCCGGTGCCCTTCAGCGACCAGCTGAAACAGCTGGTCGAGTTGCACAAGGCGGCCGAGCTAGCCATGAAGGACCTAATAGTCCGACTATGGCCTGCCGAGCCCTTGCCCAGTAGCTACTTCAGACTTGTGAAGCGGCTTGTGGGTGCCTGCCCACGGCTTGAAGTTACAAAGCGGTCGGTCTGTATCAAAGGTGCACGGATGGCCTTTGCCCACGTCAAGACGCATTGGGCGAAGATGGATGCCAAGAAGCTAATGACCGAGGGGACTCCTGAGGGCAAGGAGCACCGCCGATCCGAGTTATATTTTGATGGTGTCCTGGAGGGATCCCGCCTTGTGGCGGAGCAATGTATGAAGGATGTTATATTCCCATGAAAACTTTCGTATTATCCTGTCCAGTAATATGGAACAATGATGTTATGTAATATAATACTTGTTATGTTTTAATTTTTTTCCTCCTGTGCGGCCGTCTTGTATGAAATCTGAGGGTTGGCCAGTCGTCGGCTTTTGCCCCCACGTAGGTAGTATGGGGTGTTCGGGATGGAATCTAAACAATCTTGATCCAATTATATGGTCCTTGAAGGAGTTGTTTAGCGCAACGAACTAGGCAACCAGACTATGCGGCTTGAACGCCCTCACTTAGCCATAGGAGTTTTACAATAAAAACATAGGCATAGCCCCTAGTATCCGAACTAGAGTGCTATAAGCATCTGATCGAGAAGTACCGATCCTTCGCGTAATGCGGAAGAAATCTCCAACGATTTGTAACCTCCGAACAGCTGACCGGCTCTCGCCGCATCATGACAGTTAGTTTTTGGCTTTCTCTACTGAGGTGCTCCTTTGGATAAACCAAAGCACAATCGCAGTAGTTCTCCCTTTACTACCTTAGCCGATATAGCGGAATGTAAGGTAGCGAGCACAGGAGCCGGGCAACCCAACTATTGACCAAAGACATGATTCAGAGCCAATGCATATAATGCTAAATTTGGGGTGCCGAACTGTACTAAAAAGTGTTCGGACTTTTTTTGACGTAATGTGGGGTGCTATGAAGCCCCTGGCAAACATCAAATGCACCAAAGTATACGGGTGCTACCTGATAGGGTTATCCATAGGGGAGCTGAAAAAGGAGAAAGAAAACAGAAAGGTACAAAGGTAAAAAGCTGGGGTCCTAAAGCTCCAGCCACAAACTGTTCTTATTGTAATTTAATTAGTACGTCAAGGTGCATTGACACAGGCAGTGCGATAAGCAACTAGCTATTTCACATGCCGAAACCAAGGGAAAGCTACATGTGGTTCCTGAAAAACAGGTAGGGTTATCGTTAATGAAATCACCTAAAAAGTCCCCGTATGTCTGCCTTTCTCGCCGTCTTGGTGTGTTTATCCTTCAAGAGGACCGATGACCAGACCATCAGATGGGGCCTGTGGGATTGAGACCTAAAAAGAAAACAAGTAAAAGTGAAAGTATGTGTGTATCCCATGTCGGTTGAGCCGTACTATGGACAACAAGCTAGCTATGCCTCCGTCGATGCCCATGGGATTTTTAGTGCATAGTTATGTATGCGCGGCACGAATGCCACCACTTGGCCGGGACTGAGACGGAGGACGGATTGCTAGCCGAGCTCCTGACGAGCCGATCTCTCCTACTGCATAGTAGTTCGGACCCTCTTAACGGTGTCCGTGGGCTTGGCGGCCGAATTAAGGTTCTGCTTGAGAAGGTCGCTCTGTACTTCTCCTACTAAGGCAGCTGTGTGCTCTTCTGTACGGAGGGAGTGTTCCGTATTTCCGTTGATCGTTATGACACCACATGGACCGAGCATCTTGAGCTTGAGATAAGCATAGTGTGGTACTGCGTTGAATCGAGCAAACGCAGTTCGTCCGAGCAGTGCGTGATAGCCACTGTGGAAGGGGACGATATCGAAGATTAACTCCTCGCTTCAGAAGTTGTACGGAGATCCGAAGACAACCTCTAGTGTGATTGAGCTCATACAACGGGCCTCTACACCTGGTATGACTCCTTTGAAGGTAGTCCTGGTAGGCTTGATCCATGACGGGTTAATGCCCATTTTTCGTGTTGTATCTTGATAGAGCAGGTTGAGGCTGCTACCTCTGTCCATAAGGACGCGAGTCAGGTGGAACCCATCGATTATTGGGTCTAGGACCAGAGCGGCTGAGCCACCATGGCGGATACTGGTCGGATGATCCCGGCAATCAAAAGTGATCAGGCATGACGACCATGGATTAAATTTTGGGGCGACTAGCTCTATCGCGTAGACGTCCTTGAGCGCACGCTTGCGCTCCCTCTTGGGAATGTGGGTAGCGTATATCATGTTCACCGTTTTGACCTGAGGGGGGAACTTCTTCTATCCCCCTGTGTTCGGTTGCCGGGGCTCTTCGTCATTGTCCTTGCTTTGCGATCCCCTTTCCCTGTTCTCGACGTTTAATTTGTCGGCCTGTTTAAAAACCCAGCAATCTCTATTTGTATGATTGGGTGGTTTGTCCGGGGTGCCATGAATCTGGCATGGATGATCAAGTATGTGGTCCAAGCTGGATGGGCCTGAGTTGTTCTTTGGAACGGCTTCTTCCGCTGACCGTACTTAGAGCCACTGAATCCAGCATTAACCGATGTGTCTTCGGTGTTATCACTGTTGTTTCGACGCTTGTATCTGTTGCGTTGAGACTTGTCTTTGTTATTTTTTGTTGGGGAATGTAGCAATAATTCAAAATTTTCCTACGTGTCACCAAGATCAATCTAGGAGAGACTAGAAATGAGAGAGAGGAGTGCATCTACATACCCATGTAGATCGCTAAGCAGAAGCATTCAAGAGAACGGGGTTGATGGAGTCGTACTCGTCGTGATCCAAATCACCGATGATCCTAGCGCCGAACGGACGGCACCTCCGCGTTCAACACATGTACGGAGCGGAGACGTCTCCTCCTTCTTGATCCAGCAAGGGGGAGGAGAAGTTGATGGAGATCCAGTAACACGACGGCGTGGTGGTGGAAGTAGCGGGATCCCGACATGGCTTTGCCAAGCACAAGCGGGGAGGAAGAGGTGTCACGGGAGGGAGGGAGGCGCCAGGGCTTCAGGTGTGGCTGCCCTCCCTCCCCTCCACTATATATAGGGGCCTAGGGGGGCGCCGGCCCCTTGTAGATCCCATCTAGGGAGGGGGGCGGCAGCCCTAGGGGTGGGTTGGCCTCCAAGCCAAGTGGAGGCACCCCCACCCCTTAGGGTTTCCAACCCTGGGCGCATGGGAGGCCCAAGGGGAGCGCACCAGCCCACCAGGGGCTGGTTCCCACGCCCCTTCAGCCCATGGGGCCCTCCGGGATAGGTGGCCCCACCCGGTGGACCCCCGGGACCATTCCGGTGGTCCCGGTACAATACCGATGACCCCCGAAACCTTCTCTGTGGCCGAAACTGGACTTCCTATATATAAATCTTTACCTCCGGACCATTCCGGAACTCCTCGTGACGTTCGGGATCTTATCTGGGACTCCGAACAACTTTCGGGTTACCACATACTAATATCTCTACAACTCTAGCGTCACCGAACCTTAAGTGTGTAGACCCTACGGGTTCGGGAGACATGTAGACATGACCAAGACAAATCTCCGGTCAATAACCAATAGAGGGATCTGGATACCCATGTTGGCTCCCACATGCTCCACGATGATCTCATCGGATGAACCACGATGTCGAGGATTCAATCAATCCCGTATTCAATTCCCTTTGTCTATCGGTACGATACTTGCCCGAGATTCGATCGTCGGTATCCCGATACCTCGTTCAATCTCGTTACCGGCAAGTCTCTTTACTCGTTCCGTAACACATCATCCCGTGATCAACTCCTTGGTCACATTGTGCACATTATGATGATGTCCTTCCGAGTGGGCCTAGAGATACCTCTCCGTTACACGGAGTGACAAATCCCAGTCTCGATTCATGCCAACCCAATAGACACTTTCGGAGATACCCGCAGTGCACCTTTATAGCCACCCAGTTACGTTGTGATGTTTGGTACACCCAAAGCATTCCTACGGTATCCGGGAGTTGCACAATCTCATGGTCTAAGGAAATGATACTTGACATTAGAAAAGCTTTAGCATACGAACTACACGATCTTGTGCTAGGCTTAGGATTGGGTCTTGTCCATCACATCATTCTCCTAATGATGTGATCCCGTTATCAACGACATCCAATGTCCATGGTCAGGAAACCGTAACCATCTATTGATCGACGAGCTAGTCAACTAGAGGCTTACTAGGGACATGGTGTTGTCTATGTATCCACACATGTATCTGAGTTTCCTATCAATACAATTCTAGCATGGATAATAAACGATTATCATGAACAAGGAAATATAATAATAACTAATTTATTATTGCCTCTAGGGCATATTTCCAACAGTCTCCCACTTGCACTAGAGCCATTTATCTAGTTCACATCACTATGTGATTGTAATGAATCCAACACCCCTGGGGTATGTTCATATCTTGCTTGTGAGAGAGGTTTATTAGTCAATGGGTCTGAACCTTTCAGATCCATGTGTGCTTTACAAATCTCTATGTCATCTTGCAGCTACCATGCGTTACTTGGAGCTATTCCAAATAACTGCTCTACTATACGAATCCGGTTTACTCCTCAGAGTCATCCGGATTAGTGTCAAAGTTTGCATCGGCGTAACCCTTTACGACGAACTCTTTTACCACCTCCATAATCGAGAAAATTCCTTAGTCCACTAGTTACTAAGGATAAGTGCGACCACTGTCATGTGATCCATTCCTAGATCACTCCTGTACCCCTTGACTGACTCATGGCAAGGCACACTTCAGGTGCGGTACACAACATAGCATACTATAGAGCCTACGTCTAAAGCATAGGGGGCGACCTTCGTCCTTTCTCTTTCTTCTGCCGTGGTCAGGTCTTGAGTCTTACTCAATACTCACACCTTGTAACACAGCCAAGAACTCCTTCTTTGCTGATCTATTTTGAACTCCTTCAAAATCTTGTCACGGTATGTATTCATTTGAAAGTACTATTAAGCGTTTTTTGATCTATCCTTATAGATCTTGATGCTCAATGTTCAAGTAGCTTAATCCAGGTTTTCCATCGAAAAACACTTTTCAAATAACCATGCATGCTTTCTAGAAATTCTACATCATTTTTGATCAACAATATGTCAACAACATATACTCATCAAAAATTCTATAGTGCTCCCACTCACTTCTTTGGAAATACAAGTTTCTCATAAACTTTGTATAAACCCAAAATCTTTGATCATCTCATCAAAGCGTACATTCCAATTCCGAGATGCTTACTCCAGTCCTTAGAAGGATTGCTGGAGATTTGCATACTTGTCAGTATCTTTCAGGATTGACAAAACCTTCTGGTTGTATCACATACAACCTTTCCTCAAGAAAAACATCGAGGAAACAATGTTTTGACATCCTTTCTGCAAGATTTTATAAATAATGCAGTAACTGCTAACATAATTCCAACAGACTCTTAGCATTGCTATGAGTGAGAAAGTCTCATCATAGTCAACTCCTTGAACTTGTCGGGAAACATCTTAACGACAAGTCAAGATTTCTTAATGGTGACACTTACCATCAATGTCTGTCTTCCTTTTAAAATCCATCTGCACCCAACAGCCTTACGACCATCAAGTAGTTCTTTCAAAGTCTATACTTTGTTTTATACATGGATCCTCTCTCGGATTTTATGGCCTCGAGCCATTCGTCGGAATCCGGGCCCACCATCATTTCTCCATAGCTCGTAGGTTCATTGTTTTCTAGCAACATGATTTCCAAGACAGGATTACGTACCACTCTGAAGTAGTATGCATCCTTGTCAACCTATGAGGTTTGGTAGTGACTTGATCCGAAGTTTCATGATCACTATCATAAGCTTCCACTTCAATCGGTGTAGGTGCCACAGGAACAACTTCCTGTGCCCTGCTCCACACTAGTTGAAGTGACGGTTCAATAACCTCATCAAGTCTCCACCATCCTCCCACTCAATTCTTTCGAGAGAAACTTTTCCTCGAGAAAGGACCCATTTCTAGAAACAATCACTTTTGCTTCCGGATCTGAAATAGGAGGTATACCCAACTGTTTTTGGGTATTCTATGAAGATGCATTTATCCGCTTTGGGTTCGAGCTTATCAGCCTGAAACTTTTTCACATAAGCATCGCAGCCCCAAACCCTTTTTAAGAAACGACAACTTAGGTTTCTCTGAACCATAGTTCATACGATGTCGACTCAAACGGAATTGTGTGGTGCCCTATTTAAAGTGAATGCGGTTGTCTCTAATGCCTAACCCATAAACGATAGTGGTAATTCGATAAGAGACATCATGGTATGCACCATATCCAATGGGGTGCAGTTATGATGTCCGGACACACCATCACACTATGGTGGTCCAGGCGGTATTAGTTGTGAAACAATTTCCACAATGTCTTAATTGTGTGCCAAACTCGTAACTTAGATATTCATCTCTATGATCATATCATAGACATTTTATCATCTTGTCACGACGATCTTCAACTTCACTCTGAAATTACTTGAACCTTTCCATAATTCAGACTTGTGATGCATCAAGTAAATATACTTAGCATCTACTCAAATCATCTGTGAAGTAAGAACATAACGATATCCACTACATGCCTCAACACTCATTGGACTGCACACATCAAGATGTATTACTTCCAACAAGTTGCTCTCTTGTTCCATCTTACTGAAAACGAGGCCTTTCAGTCATCTTGCCCATGCGGTATGATTTGCATGTCTCAAGTGATTTCAAAATCAAGTGAGCCCAAACGATCCATTTGTATGGAGCTTCTTCATGCATATATACCAATAGGCATGGTTCGCATGTCTCAAGTGATTCAAAATCAAGTGAGTCCAAAAATCCATCAACATGGAGCTTCTTCATGCGTTTTATACCATTATGACTCAAATTGCAATGCCACAAGTATGTGGTACTATCATTACTATCTTATATCTTTTGGCATGAACATGTGTATCACTATGATCGGGATTCAATAAACCATTCATTTTAGGTGCAAGACCATTGAAGGTATTATTCAAATAAACAGAGTAACCATTATTCTCCTAAATGAATAACTGTATTGCGATAAACATAATCCAATCATGTCTATGCTCAACGCAAACACCAAATAACAATTATTTTGGTTTAACACCAATCTTGATGGTAGAGGGAGCATGCGATGTTTGATCACATCAACCTTGGAAACACTTCCAACACATATCGTCATCTCACCTTTAGCTAGTCTCCGCAGCCTTTTATTTTGAGTTATTAACGCTTTAGCAACCGAACCGGTATTTATTACCCTGGTGCTACTAGGAGTACTAGTAAAGTACACAATAATATGACGTATATCCAAAATACTTCTGTCGACCTTGCCAGCCTTCTCATCTACCAAGTATCTAGGGTAGTTCTGCTTCAGTGACCGTTCCCCTCATTACAGAAGCACTTAGTCTCGGGTTTGGTTCAACCTTGGGTTTCTTCACTAGAGCATCAACTGATTTGTCGTCTCATGAAGTATCCCTTCTTTCCCTTGCCCTTCTTGAAACTAGTGGTTTAACCATCAACAATTGATGCTCCTACTTGATTTCTACTTCCGCGGTGTCAAACATTGCGAGTTGCTCAAGGATCATCATGTCTATCCCTGATATGTTATAGTTCATCACGAAGCTCCAATAGCTTGGTGGCACTGACTATGGAGAACCATCACTATCTCATCTGGAAGATTAACTCCCACTCGATTCAAGCGATTGTAGTACTCAGACAATCTGAGCACATGCTCAACGATTGAGCTTTTCTCCCTTAGTTTGCTGGCTTAAGAAACTTGTCAGAGGTCTCATACCTCTTGACGTGGGCACTAGTCTGAAATCCCAATTTCAGTCTTTGGAACATCTCATATGTTCTGCGACGTTTCAAAAACGTCTTTGGTGCCACAATTCTAAACCGTGCGCACTAAACTATCACGTAGTCATCAAAACGTGTATGTCAGATGTTTCCCAACATCTACAGACGACGCTCGAGGTTCAACGCACTGAGCGGTGCATTAAGGACATAGCCCTTCTGTGCAGCAATGAGGACAATCCTCAGTTCACGGACCCAGTCCGCATAATTGCTACTGTCAACTCTCAACTAAATTTTCTCTAGGAACATATCTAAAACAGTAGAACCAAAGCGTGAGCTACGACATAATTTGCAAAGACCTTTTGACTATGTTCATGATAATTAAGTTCATCTAATCAAATTATTCAATGAACTCCCACTTAGATATACATCCCTCTAGTCATCTAAGTGATACATGATCCGAGTCAACTAGGTCTTGTCTGATCATCATGTGAGACGGACTAGTCATCATCGGTGAACATCTTCATGTTGATCGTATCCACTATACGACTCATGTTCGACCTTTTGGTCTTCCATGTTCCGAGGCCATGTCTGTACATGCTAGGCTCGTCAAGTTAACCTAAGTGTATTGCATGTGTAAATCTAGCTTACACCCGTTGTATGCGAACATTAGAACCTATCACACCTGATCATCACGTGGTGCTTCGGAACAACGGACCTTAGCAACGGTGCACAGTTAGGGGGAACACTTTCTTGAAATTATTGCGAGGGATCATCTTATTTATGCTACTGCCGTTCTAAGCAAATAAGATGTAAACATGACAAACATCACATGCAAATCATAAAGTGACATGATATGGCCAATATCATCTTGCGCCTTTGATCTCCATCTTCGAGGCGCGGCATGAACACCATCATCACCGGCATGACACCATGATCTCCATCATCATGATCTCCATCATCGTGTCTTCATGAAGTTGCCTCGCCAAGTATTACTTCTACTACTATGGCTAACGGTTAGCAATAAAGTAAAGTAATTACATGGCGTTTTCATTGACACACGGGTCATAAATAAATTAAGACAACTCCTATGGCTCCTGCCGGTTGTCATACTCATCGACATGCAAGTCGTGATTCCTATTACAAGAACATGATCAATCTCATACATCACATATATCATTCATCACATCCTTTTGGCCATATCACATCACATAGCATACCCTGCAAAAACAAGTTAGACGTCCTCTAATTGTCGTTGCATGTTTTACGTGGCTGCTATGGGTTTCTAGCAAGAACGTTTCTTACCTACGCAAAACCACAACAGTAATATGCCAATTGCTATTTACCCTTCATAAGGACCCTTTTCATCGAATCCGATCCAACTAAAGTGGGAGAGACAGACACCCGCTAGCCACCTTATGCAACTAGTGCATGTCAGTCGGTGGAACCTGTCTCACGTAAGAGTACGTGTAAGGTCGGTCTGGGCCACTTCATCCCACAATGCCGCCGGATCAAGATAAGACTAGTAACGGTAAGCAAATTGAACAAATCATCGCCCACAACTACTTTGTGTTCTACTCATGCATAGAGAGACTAGCAACGAGAGAGAGGAGTGCATCTACATACCCTTGTAGATCGCTAAGCGGAAGCGTTCAAGAGAACGGGGTTGATGGAGTCGTACTCGTCGTGATCCAAATCACCGATGATCCTAGCGCCGAACGGACAGCACCTCCGCGTTCAACACACGTACAGAGCGGAGACGTCTCCTCCTTCTTGATCCAGCAAGGGGGGAGGACAAGTTGATGGAGATCCAGCAGCACGACGGCGTGGTGGTGGAAGTAGCGGGATCCCGACATGGCTTCGCCAAGCACAAGCGGGGAGGAAGAGGTGTCACGGGAGGGAGGGAGGCGCCAGGGCTTCAGGTGTGGCTGCCCTCCCTCACCTCCACTATATATAGGGGCCTAGGGGGGCGCCGGCCCCTTGTAGATCCCATCTAGGGAGGGGGCGGCAGCCCTAGGGGTGGGTTGGCCTCCAAGCCAAGTGGAGGCGCCCCCACCCCTTAGGGTTTCCAACCCTAGGCGCATGGGAGGCCCAAGGGGGGCGCACCAGCCCACCAGGGGCTGGTTCCCACGCCCCTTCAGCCCATGGGGCCCTCCGGGATAGGTGGCCCCACCCGGTGGACCCCCGGGACCCTTCCGGTGGTCCCGGTACAATACCGATGACCCCCGAAACCTTCCCGGTGGCCGTAACTGGACTTCCTATATATAAATCTTTACCTCCGGACCATTCCGGAACTCCTCTTGACATCCGAGATCTCATCCGGGACTCCGAAAAACTTTCGGGTTACCGCATACTAATATCTCTACAACTCTAGTGTCACCGAACCTTAGGTGTGTAGACCCTATGGGTTCGGGAGACATGTAGACATGACCGAGACAACTCTCCGGTCAATAACCAACAGTGGGATCTGGATACCCATGTTGGCTCCCACATGCTCCACGATGATCTCATCGGATGAACCATGATGTCGAGGATTCAATCAATCCCATATTCAATTCCCTTTGTCTATCTGTACGATACTTGCCTGAGATTCGATCGTCGGTATCCCGATACCTCGTTCAATCTCGTTACCGGCAAGTCTCCTTACTCGTTCAGTAACACATCATCCCGTGATCAACTCCTTGGTCACATTGTGCACATTATGATGATGTCCTATCGAGTGGGCCCAGAGATACCTCTCCGTTACACGGAGTGACAAATCCCAGTCTCGATTCGTGCCAACCCAACAGACACTTTCAGAGATACCCACAGTGCACCTTTATGGACACCCAGTTACGTTGTGATGTTTGGTACACCCAAAGCATTACTACGGTATCCGGGAGTTGCACAATCTCATGGTCTATGGAAATGATACTTGACATTAGAAAAGCTTTAGCATACGAACTGCACGATCTTGTGCTAGGCTTAGGATTGGGTCTTGTCCATCACATCATTCTCCTAATGATGTGATCCCATTATCAACGACATCCAATGTCCATGGTCAGGAAACCGTAACCATCTATTGATCAACGAGCTAGTCAACTAGAGGCTTACTAGGGACATGGTGTTGTCTATGTATCCACACATGTATCTGAGTTTCCTATCAATACAATTCTAGCATGGATAATAAACGATTATCATGAACAAGGAAATATAATAATAACTAATTTATTATTGCCTCTAGGGCATATTTCCAACATTTTTAACTTCAGGGGTGCCAGCGTCGCTTGCATTGTTTTTGCTACGGGGCAACCAACTGTCCGCGCCCGCACAAAAGTGGGTCATGAGTGTCGTGAGGGCTGCCATGGATTTTGGCTTTTCTTGGCCGAGGTGGCGAGCAAGCCATTCGTCGCGGATGCTGTGTTTGAAGGCTTCGGCATCCGGACAATCGACGATTTGGTTCTTTTTAGTTAAGAACCTAGTCCAGAATTTCCTTGCGGACTCTCCGGGCTGTTGAACTATATGGCTTAAGTCATCAGCGTCCGGAGGTCGAACATATGTACCTTGGAAGTTATCGAGGAAGGCCTCTTCCAAGTCCTCCCAGCTGCCAATAGAATTTGCAGGCAGACTATTGAGCCAATTTCGAGCTGGCCCCTTGAGTTTTAAAGGGAGGTATTTGAGGGCGTGGAGGTCATCGCCGCGGGCCATATGAATGTGGATAATGAAGTCTTCGATCCACACCGCGGGGTCCGTGGTTCCATCATATGATTCTATATTCATGGGTTTGAACCCTTCTGGGAATTCGTGATCCATGACCTCATCAGTGAAGCAATGAGGGTGTGCGGCGCCTCTATATCGGGTCGCATCGCGACGTAGCTCTGATGGAGTCCGTCTGCGGTTTTCAGCCCGCGCATGACTAAGTTTGTCACGTCGAATAGGTGGCCATCGTCGCGTGTCGAGGCACGTCCTCGCGATCCGTAGATTGATCTGGTATGTCCTGCTTTATTGTTCAGGTTTTGCCGGAGGTCATATGTATGGTCGTGGGCTAATTTACCTCTACCCGTGCGATGAGGCGGGGTGGGCTGGTGTTCGGCGTGAGTTGCCATTTTGTCCCGACCACGTGGTGGTCGGTCAGCCGCATTGTACGATGGTGGTATGTATTCCGGCGCCTCCTCGTCGAACTGAGGTAGCAATTTGCGCTTTGGGTAGCTTTTGGTTGGGCGCTTGAGGCCGTATTCTTCGGCTGCTAGGACATCGGTCCATTTATCATTGAGCAGATCTTGGTCAGCTTGAAGCTGCTACTGCTTCTTTTTTCAGGCTCCTTGCAGTGGCTATTAGCTGGCGCTTGAATCGCTCCTGCTCAAGAGGTTCCTCAGGCACGATGAAGTCGTCGGTGCCGAGGCTCACCTCCTCCTCGAAGAGCGGAAGGTAACTTCCGTCCTCTGAGTTTTCATGCGTGGCCTGTTTACCAGGGCTAACCTGCCCATCTTCCCGTTCATCTTGTTCATTAGTTGTATCAACGGGGTCTTGGTTGTCTTCGGCACCTTCTGGAGTGTTGTCTTCTCCTGTGCCGGTGTTGTTGTCTTTACTGCGGCGTGACTTAGAGCGGTGGCGCTGACGCCGGTGCTTGGATTGTATTTCGAAAGGTTTATCCTCAGCTGGATCTTCCTTGTCATCACCGCTGTTCTCCTTTGGTGCATCCACCATGTACACATCGTACGAGGAAGTGGTCATCCAGCGTCCGGTGAACGGCGGGTCCTGGGCCTCTTCTTCTCTGGCATCGTCGTCCATACCGTCGATGTCATCGGAGTTGTAATCGAGCATGTTCGTTAAGTCTTCGACGGTGGCTATAAAGTGGGTGGCGGGTGGGGAGAAAAATTCCCTATCATCAGCATCTAGTTCGAACCGGATATAGTTCAGCTGTGAGTCCCCCGCCAAGGATAGGTTCTTTAATGAGCTTAGCACGTCGCCCAAGGGTGAGTGCTGGAAGATGTCTATGGCGCTGAACTCAAAGATCGATAAACGATAAAGTTCGGCATCCGTGGACTCACATGGTTCGGGACCTACACCCGGAGACGAGTCCGGGGTTCCGGTGACAAGAATATTGTGTGAGTTTAAGTCCATGTGCGGCTCCAACGCCTGGCAATCTGTGGCCTCCGTGGCGGGGCTGAGCCTCCCGTCCTTGGATGGCGCAGTTTGCTCCGGATTTGAGGCCAGCACGGTTACAGGAGCTGTCTCCTGGATGCCATCCGATGACAGATTTAGGTCATCTCTCTCGGGGTGGCCAGGAGTGGTAGCCGCGGTCTCGAATCCGGCAAAGATCAAGTCTCCACGGATGTCCGCAACGTAGTTCAAGCTCCCAAATCTGACTTGATGGCCAGGGGCGTAGCTTTTGATCTACTCCAGATGGCCAAACGAATTGGCCCGTAGTGCGAAGCCGCCGAACACAAAAATTTGTCTGAGGAGGAAAGTTTCTCCTTAGACAGCGTCATTATTGACGACAGAAGGGGCCATCAAACCTATGGGCGACAACACAGTGGAACTCTCAATGAAAGCACCAATGTCGGTGTCAAAACCGGTGGATCTCGGGTAGGGGGTCCCGAACTGTGCGTCTAAGGTCGATGGTAACAGGAGACAGGGGACACGATGTTTACCCAGGTTCGGGCCCTCTCTATGGAGGTAATACCCTACGTCCTACTTGATTGATATTGATGAATATGAGTATTACAAGAGTTTATCTACCTCGAGATCGTAATGGCTAAACCCTAGAGGTCTAGCTTGTATGACTATGGTAATGAATCTCCCTCCTCTGGACTAAGTCCTCCGGTTTATATAGACACTGGGAGGATCTAGGGTTACACAAGGTCGGTTACAAAGAAAGGAATCTACATATTTGGTCGCCAAGCTTGCCCTCCACGCCAAGGAGAGTCCCATCCGGACACGGGTGCAGTCTTCGGTCTTTGCATCTTCACAGCCCATCAGTCCGGCTCATGGCTAACAGGCCGGACGCCCGAGGACCCCTTAGTCCAGGACTCCCTCACAAGGCACGTATTGTATTGTTACCATCAAGGATAACAAGATGGGGTTTTCATCATATTGCTTGAGTTAATTCCGCTACATCATGTCATCTTACTTAATTCATTAATATGTTCTTCATGAACTTAATATTCTAGATGCAGGCAGGAGTCGGTCGATGTGTGGAGTAATAGTAGTAGATGCAGAATCGTTTCGGTCTACTTGATATGGACGTGATGCCTATATTCATGATCATTGCCTTAGATATCGTCATAACTTTGCGCTTTTCTATCAATTACTCGGCAGTAATTTGTTCACCCACCGTAATATTTTCTATCTTGAGAGAAGCCTCTAGTGAAACCTATGGCCCCCGGGTCTATTTTCCATCATATAATATTCTATTTTCTATCATATAAGTTTCCGATCTACAATTTTAGTTTCCTATTTACTTTCTTTGCAATCTTTTACTTTCCGATCTATAAACCAAAAGTACCAAAAATATTACTTTACCGTTTATCCATCTATATAGATCTCACTTTGCAAATAACCATGAAGGGATTGACAACCCCTTTGTCGCGTTGGGTGCATGTTGGTGTTTGTTTGTGCAGGTATTCGGTGGCTTGTGCGCTGTCTCCTACTAGATTGATACCTTGGTTCTCAAAAGCTGAGGAAAATAATTACTCTACTTTGCTGCATCATCCTTTCCTATTCAAGGGAAAAACCAACACAAGCTCAAGAGGTAGGAGCAGGCAGTACATTATATCTAACTTATTGACCGAATAGGTCTTCGAAAAAATTATGCTTACCGGCGAGGCCGGATTCTCCATGTCAAGACCGATGTCTTCGGTCTTCATCGGCCAACTTTTTTGGGCCTTGAAGAGCTGGTTCCATATATCTTCGTGCGTGGTGCCGAAGAAGCGCTTCAAGGTCCATGGCTCCTTCGGAATGAACTCCCACATGCGAGAAGCTAGGAGTTGGCAGGGAAGGATACAGCATAAGAGCATCACCTGAATCACGTTTGTGAGCCCGGTGTTTGAACCCAACACGTTGGAGATGCGTTTCTGTAGCATCTGCACCTCCGGTTGGGACCCCCAATGAAGACCCTTGGCGGTCCATGAGGTGAGTCTCGCGTGGGGGGTCCGGGTCTGAAATCAGGCGCGGTCGCCCAGTTGGTGTCACGGAGTTCGGTGATGTAGAACCACTCCTGGTTCCACACCTTGACTGTCTCCACTAAAGCCCCCTTGGGCCAGATGGCGTTGGGAAGCTTGCTAACCATAGCCCCGCTGAGGGAGTCCTGGATTAGGGGGTGTTCGGGTAGCCGGACTATACCTTCAGCCGGACTCCAGGACTATGAAGATACAAGATTGAAGACTTCGTCCCGTGTCCGGATGGGACTTTCCTTGGCGTGGAAGGCAAGCTTGGCGATGCGGATATTAAAGATCTCCTACCATTGTAACCGACTCTGTGTAACCCTAACCCTATTCGGTGTCTATATAAACCGGAGGGTTGTAGTCCATAGGACATCAACTCCATATACAACAATCATACCATAGGCTAGCTTCTAGGGTTTAGCCTCCTTGATCTCGTGGTAGATCTACTCTTGTACTACCCATATCATCAATATTAATCAAGCAGGACGTAGGGTTTTACCTCCATCGAGAGGGCCCGAACCTGGGTAAAAACATCGTGTCCCCTGTCTCCTGTTACCATCCAGCCTTGACGCATAGTTCGGGACCCCCTACCCGAGATCTGCCGGTTTTGACACCGACATTGGTGCTTTCATTGAGAGTTCCTCTGTGTCGTCGCCTTTAGGCCTAATGGCTCCTTTGATCATCAACAATGATGCGGTCCAGGGTGAGACTTTTCTCCCCGGACAGATCTTCGTCTTCGGCGGCTTCGCACTGCGGGCCAATTCACTTGGCCACCTGGAGCAGATCGAAAGCTACGCCCCTGGCCATCGAGTCAGGTTTGGAAGCCTAAATTACATGGCAGACATCCGCGGAGATTTGATCTTCGACGGATTCGAGCCACAACCAAGCGCGCCGCACTATCTCGAGGGGCATGATCTAGCTCTGCCTCCGGACAGTGTCCTGGAGGCCGCACACGCACCGGTTCCGACCCCTAACTCGGAGCCTATTGCGCCAATCGAGGATGAGCGGTTGGACGTCACCTCGGGGGCTGTGATCTCAAAGGCGATCGAGCCGAACGCCAGCCCCGTACTCTGCATGACCCGTGACTCCGAGGATCCGGACTCCTCCCCGGACTCCAAACCCCCCGCGCCCCTGCCAATCGAATCCGATTGGGCGCCGATAATGGAGTTCACCGCCGCGGACATCTTTCAGCACTCGCCTTTTGGCGACATCCTGGATTCTCTCAAGCCTCTCTCTTTATCAGGAGAGCCCTGGCCGGATTACGGTCAGCGAGGATGGGATACGGACGATGAAGAAGTTCAAAGCCCACCCACCACCCACTTTGTAGCCACTGTCGACGATTTAACCGACATGCTTGACTTCGGCTCCGAAGACATCGACGGTATGGACGACGATGTAGGAGACGAACAGGAACCAACACCTGTAGGGCGCTGGAAGGCCACCTCGTCATATGACATATATATGGTGGATACTCCAAAAGATGGAGATGGCGATGGAACAGCGGGGGATGACACCTCCAAGAAATAGCCAAAGCGCCGGCGTCAGCGGCGCCGCTCTAAATCCCGCCAAAGCAAAAACGGTGATTCCGGCACGGGAGATAATACTACCCCGGATAGCGCCGAAGAACACCCACCCCAGCAAGATTCGGCACAGGAAGATGGAGAAGCCAGCCCTCATGAGAGAGCGGCAGACCGAGAGGTCGAGGATGATAACTATATGCCTCCCTCCGAAGACGAGGCAAGCCTCGATGACGACGAATTCGTCGTACCATCAGACCCCGCCGAACAAGAGCGTTTAAAACACAGGCTTTTATCCATGGCAAGAAGCCTCAAGAAAAAGCAGCAACAGCTTATAGCTGACCAAGATTTGCTAGCTGATAGATGGACTGAGGTCCTCGTAGCCGAAGAGTATGAACTCGAACGCCCCTCCAAGAGTTACCCAAAGCGCAGGCCGCTACCCCGATCAGAGGAGGAAGCACCTACATTACCAGCGCACGACATGGCAGACCGGCCACCTCGCGGCCGCGACAGAGAGGCCTCTCGGCCCTCAACAGAAGCCATGCCCCGATGCCGCTCAACTAAGGCATGGGAAAATGTGCCAGACCTGTGAGACGTACTGGAGGATAAGGCAAGACAAACAAGATCGATCTACGGATTGCGCAGGCGCCCTACGGCACGTGACGATGATCTTCACTCCGGATACAACAAATCCGGCTGGGCCGAACACAACAGACATAGCTCTTCCAAGCTGCGTCGTGACATAGCCCAGTACAGAGGCGCCGCACACCCGCTATGCTTCACGGACGAAGTAATGGAACATAAAATCCCAGAGGGTTTCAAACCCGTAAACATCGAATCATACGATGGCACAACAGATCCGGCGGTATGGATCGAGGATTATCTCCTTCACATCCACATGGCACGCGGCGATGATCTACACGCCATCAAATACCTCCCGCTCAAACTTAAAGGACCGGTCCGGCATTGGCTTAACAGCTTGCCAGCAGACTCAATCGGTTCCTGGGAGGACCTGGAAGCCGCATTCCTCGACAACTTCCAGGGCACTTACGTGCGACCACCGGATGCCGATGACTTAAGCCACATAATTCAGCAGCCAGAGGAATCGGCCAGGCAATTCTGGACACGGTTCCTAACAAAGAAAAATCAGATAGTCGACTGTCCGGACGCAGAGGCCCTAGAAGCCTTCAAGCATAACATCCGCGATGAGTGGCTTGCCCAGCACCTGGGACAGGAAAAGCCGAAATCTATGGCAGCCCTCACGACACTCATGACCAGCTTTTGCGCGGGAGAAGACAGCTGGCTAGCTCGCAGTAACAACTTATCAAAGAACCCTGGTAATTCGGATACCAAGGACAAAAGTGGCAGGACACGTCGGAATAAGCAAAAACGCCGCGTTAGCAGCGACAACAATGAAGAGACGGCAGTCAATGCCGGATTCAGAGGCTATAAATCCGGTCAGCAGAAAAAGCCATCCAAAAAGAATACTCAAGGCCCATCCAGTTTAGACCAAATACTCGACCGCTTGTGCCAGATACGTGGCACCCCCGAAAGGCCAGCCAATCACACTAACAGGGATTGTTGGGTGTTCAAGCAGGCATGCAAGTTAAGAGCCGAAAAGAAAGACAAGGGGCTGCACAGCGACGACGAGGAGGAGCCCAGGCCGCCGAACAACAATGGACAGAAGGGCTTTCCCCCACAAGTGCGGACGGTGAACATGATATACGCAACCCACATTCCCAAGAGGGAGCGGAAGCGTGCGCTACGGGACGTATACGCGTTGGAGCCAGTCGCCCCAAAGTTCAACCAATGGTCCTCCTGCCCGATCACTTTTGATCAAAGGGACCATCCCACTAGAATCCGTCATGGCGGCTTCGCCGCATTGGTTCTCGACCCAATCATCAACGGATTTCATCTCACAAGAGTCCTCATGGACGGCGGCAGTAGCCTAAACCTGCTTTACCAGGATACAGTGCGGAAAATGGGCATAGATCCCTCAAGGATTAAGCCCACAAAAAACGACCTTTAAAGGCGTTATACCAGGTGTAGAAGCCAACTGTACAGGCTCAGTAACACTTGACGTGGTCTTCGGATCCCCGGACAATTTCCGAAGCGAAGAGTTAATCTTCGATATAGTCCCATTTTGCAGTGGCTATCACGCCCTGCTCGGACGAACCGCATTCGCAAAGTTCAATGCGGTGCCGCACTACGCATATCTCAAGCTCAAGATGCCAGGCCCTCGAGGAGTAATCACGGTCAATGGAAACACCGAACGCTCCCTCCGTACGGAGGAGCACATGGCGGCTCTCGCAGCGGAAGTACAAAGTAGCCTTATTAGGCAATTCTCCAGTCCGGCCGTTAAAAAGCCAGACACTGCCAAGCGCGCCTAGAGTAACCCACAGCAGGACCGCCTGGCACGCTCTGAGCAAGCGTAGCAATGCGGCCCCAACCCCAGCTCTCGCGACATAGCGAAACCAGTGCCTCGCGTACATAACTACGCCCTTGAAATACCATGGGCACAGGGGAAGGGGCACAATAACGGCACGCCCAAAATACGGCTTAAAACGTACTAGGGGCTGCCGGAGCCTTTTTTTAATTTTTTCTTAAGTTCAGGACTCCATACTTCGGATGACCTGTTCGGCAATTCGACTGCCGCACAAACGATGCAAGATCCAGGGAGGCAGACAAGCCATGCCGCATTATGGAACTCCCAGGTGGTCTCTGTTACGAGCGGTATACCTGTTTTGAATACAATTCCGCGGCCTGCCCCGGTCAGGACATGTTAAATAGTCCAATATCTTTTTGCTTATCACACTATTTGTATCGTTCGGCTTTGATAAATAGCCTCTCTATAAACAATGCATAGCTTTTTGTCTATTTTTCGCATTATCCTCTTTTCACATATATGTTTATTAAATGACATGATTGCACCCGTACACCATGGTACGGCAAACACGCCAGGGGCTTCAGTACCCCTCATTATGGTGTGAGAAGTCCGTACACTTTCACAAGTGCGGCACTCCGAACTTATAGCACTATATGCATCGGCTCTGAATCATGATTTGGGTCAATAGTTGGGTTTGCCCGGCTCCTATGTTTTGGTGCCTTACGTTCCGCTATATCGGCTAAGGTGGCACTAGGAGAACCACTGCGATTGTGCCCCGGTTCAGCTGGGTTAAGCACCTCAGTGGAGAAAGCTAAAACTGACTGCCATGATGAGGCAAGAGACCGGTCGCTGTTCGAGAGGTTTTTCGAGTCCCTAAAGACTTATGCCGCTTCGAGCGAGGAGCTGGCTTTGTCCGGCCAAGGCGTGGATAGCGCCCCGAACTCGGTCTTCTGAACTAGGGGCTTCGCCGAAATTTAAAATTATAGAGTTCTATGGCTAAGTGAGAGTGTTCAAGCATTATAGTCCGATTGCCTGGTTCGTTGTGTTGAGCGCCTCCCTCGAAGGACCCAACTATGGGAAAAAGAGCGCTCAGGTTTATCCCGAACACCTCAGCACTAGTGGCATGGGGGCAGAAGCCGACGACTGACCATCTCTCAATTTTTTGATAAACGGCTGCACAGAAAGTAATATTTTAAATTCAATAAGCATTGCTTAGCGCATATGAACAAGTTTTCAGCGCACAGGATAAACACGAATGAGTTCATTCAAAAATCACATCCTTGGTACATTCATCCGCCACAAGGCGGGCACCTGCAAGAACATCCTTGTAGTAGTTCTCGGGCTTGCGATGCTCCTTCCCCGGCGGCGGCCCGTCCTTCACAAGCTTCTCACCGTCCAGCTTACCCCAGTGCACCTTTGCACGGGCACCTTCGATGCAGATGGAGCGCTTGATGACCTCGAGCCTCGGACAGGCCTCCACCAGCCGCCGCACCAGCCCGAAATAGCTCCCAGGAAGGGCCTCTCCGAGCCACAACCGAACTATGAAGCCCTTCATGGCCTGTTCGGCCGCCTTGTGGAGCTCGACCAGCTGTTTCAGCTGGTCGCTCAAAGGCACAGGGTGTCCGGCCTCAGAATACTGAGACCAGAACACCTTCTCCGTCGAGCTGCCCTCTTCAGCTCGGTAGAATGCGGCGGCGGCGGATACGCTGCGGGGAAGATCTACAAATGCCCCTGGAGAGCTCCGGATTCGGGTAAGTAACAAGTAGTTTACCTTTATATTTTTGCTTTGCATAAAGAATGCCTTACCCGTTGCTATCTTCCTCATCTCCTCCAACTCTTGGAGGGCCTTTTGGGCTTCGGCCTTGGCAGACTTGGCAGTCTCAAGGGCCTTCGCGAGCTCGGATGCTTGCGCCTTTGACTCAAGCTCCAAACTCTCATGTTTTTTCATGAGAGCCTGAAGCTCTTGCTACACCTCGCCGACCTGAGCCCCAAGTCTGTCTCGCTCGGTGCGCTCCGCGGCCGTTTTCTTTTCGGCCTCAGACAGCGCCTGCTTAAGGGTCGCCACCTCAGTCGTGGCCCCTACAATAAGCAGTAGAATCCTGTTATTTTTTTGCAATCACGCCTTTTTATAGGGACTTTTTCTGTAAGGTATTTCTTACCTTCTCTCTCCTCGAACCGCCGCTTGGCAAGGCCGAGATCTTGCTTGGTCCATTCGAGGTCCTGCTTCAGGACACCCACCTCCGCAGTCAGTGCGGCGGTGGATAGCAGCGAAGCCTGCATACGCATATTGACTCTTTTTTGTTAGACTCCTGCGATATTTAATAGATCCTCTATTCGGCTTTTCTTTCCGAATGCCAAACAGAGCATCAGGGGCTACTGTCTATGCGGTAATATTTTTACATATTTTTACTTACCTCGAAGCCTGTTAGAAGGCTAGCGCAAGCTTCAGTCAGTCCGCTCTTGGCGGACTGAACCTTCTGGATCACCGTACTCATAATAGTACGGTGCCCCTCGTCGATGGAGGCGCCGTCAAGCACCTCCAGCAGATTGTCCGGCACCCCCGGTTGGACGGAGGCCGCCGGCTCAGAAGGCTTGCTCCTCTTGGAAGGAGTTCGCCTACCGTGGTCCGGAACTATGGAAGATTCCGGCGCGGTGTCCGGCACAAAGCCGGACTTGGAGCCCTGGGGGGCCTTATCCCCTTCACTCCTGGAGTCCGGGAGGTTGCCTTGCGGCTCCTCCGAGACCACCTCCTCCTGCCCCGGAGCTTGTCGCGATGCCACTTCGGCGTCGTCTGCAGTGTGGGGGGAGACAGCGGGCGGAACTGATTTCACGTCCGATGAGTCCAGGGAGCCGCCCGACGATTCGTTGAATTCGGCCCGGGGCGGGCTGCATAATTACGTTCAAGATTAGGGAAAGTTGTGCAACAAAGGAACATCATGAGTTACTCTGATATCCGAACTTACGATTTCGCCGGACGCTTGGCCCTGTTTGGCCACTCCTCTCCGCCCTCTTCGGCGTCGGGGGAGTAGTCCGGCGGAGGGGTCTTCCTTTTCCTAGACCCCTCGGCCTCCCCCGTTGGGGCGGCCTTCCTCTTCTCTCCTCCCTCCGCTGGGGGGGGGGGGGGGGGTTTTTCTTCTTCCTCTCCTTCGTTTTCACGGAAGAGGGCGTCTCGACTCGTCGGATTGACGAGTCCGACACACCACGTACGGCACTCTTTCGAGTCCCGTGGTTCTTCTTCTTGTGCCCTTCTTCTCCGGCACCACATACAGCGCCGGAACCAGCAGCTTCACTAGTAGAGCTGGGGGGTTCTTCGGGCGGAAGCCGGACAGTTTAATCGGTCCGATTGCTCGCCAGCCTGTCAAAGTAAGGGTTTAGATCCCGCATAGAGTCAAACTATGAAAAAGCTTAACATCCTGTAAAGGTGAGATAGCTTACCTCGCTAGCGACGCTGCAGCTGTATCCGCGTCTCGGAAGCGATGGGGAGCTCGGCGCCCTTTGAATAGCACCTTCCAGGCATCTTCGTACGTCGTGTCGAAGAGCTGCTAAGGTTGTGCTGGCCGGGTCGAACTCCACAGATGAAAATCCGTTGCTGCACGGAGGATCCGGCGGACGAGCATACCTGATTACATAACAAGCCGGATTGGCTTGTTCACCAGGGACTGGATGCATGTTTGCAATCCGGTCACCTCTTTTTCGTCACCCACGACAGGCCCGTCTCTTTCCAGGACATAAGCCGCGTGGGTCCGGATCGGAACTCGGGGGCTGCGATCCAGTTCGGATCGCGTGGCTCGGTGATGTAAAACCACCCGGATTGCCACCCCTTTAGGGTCTCCACAAAAGAGCCCTCGAACCATAGGACGTTGGCCATCTTGCCCGCCATGCCTCCGCACTCCGCCTGGCTGCCGCGCACCACCTTGGGCTTGACGTTGAAGGTCTTGAGCCAGAGGCCGAAATGAGGGCGGACGCAGAGGAACCTCGACACGACGATAAATGCCGAAGATGTTGAGGATGAAGTTCGGGGCCAGATCGTGGAAATCCAGGCCGTAGTAGAACATGAGCCCCCGGACAAATGGGTGGAGTGGAAAACCCAGTCCGCGGAGGAAGTGGGGAAGAAATACTACCCTCTCATGGGGCCTTGGGTGGGAGAAGCTGCCCCTTTCGGGGAAGCCGGTGCGCGATGCCTTGACAGTATCCGGCCTTCCTTAGCTTCTTGACTTGGCCCTCCGTACGGAGGAGACCATCCACTTGCCTCCCGCTCCGGACATTGCTGGAGAAGGTTGAGGTGGGAAGTGCGGGCTTGGGCGCTGGAGCTCGAGTGTGCAGAGATGGATAGGCAAAGGAGGAAAGGCGTAGGTAAAAAGGTGGATCCTTATCCCCTTATATGGCGGATGCGGTTGTGCGTCCCCACCAGCCTAGTAAAACTCGCTTGCCTCCCAAGCACCGTGATAAAGGCGCGGTTGGTTACCCACGTCCGTATTGATGAGAATCCCGTAAAGGGGGTACACGATCTCTGCTTTGACAAGACGTGCCAAGGAAACCGCCTCGCAAAACATGCTGAGGTGGAAAAGTAAAAACGATTCGAGTAAAGGACTTGGCCGTAGTGTGATGACGCACTGCGGAATACGTCAGCAGATTTGATTTGTGTTAATATATATTCTCTCTATGGCAATATGTGGAAACTTATTTTGCAGAGCCGGACACTACTCTTGGTGTTTACAATCTTCTATGAAGGACTTGGAGGAGGAACCCGCCTTGCAATGCCGAAGACAATCTGCGCGCCGGACTCGTCGTCATTGAAGCCTGGTTCAGGGGCTACTGAGGGAGTCCTGGATTAGGGGGTGTTCGGGTAGCCGGACTATACCTTCAGCCGGACTCCTGGACTATGAAGATACAAGATTGAAGACTTCGTCCCGTGTCCGGATGGGACTTTCCTTGGCGTGGAAGGCAAGCTTGGCGATGCGGAATATTCAAGATCTCCTACCATTGTAACCGACTCTGTGTAACCCTAACCCTATCCGGTGTCTATATAAACCGGAGGGTTGTAGTCCGTAGGACATCAACTCCATATACAACAATCATACCATAGGCTAGCTTCTAGGGTTTAGCCTCCTTGATCTCGTGGTAGATCTACTCTTGTACTACCCATATCATCAATATTAATCAAGCAGGAGTAGGGTATTACCTCCATCGAGAGGGCCCGAACCTGGGTAAAACAATCTGTCTCTTGTTACCATCCGGCTGACGCACAGTTCGGGACCCCCTACCCGAGATCCGCCGGTTTTGACACCGACAGCATTGCGTGTGTCTGACCACTTTCGCTTAGATTGAAGACTTTGATGTTGGGTTCGTAGTAATTTCAAAAAAAAATCCTACGCACACGCAAGATCATGGTGATGCATAGCAACGAGAGGGGAGAGTGTGATCTACGTACCCTTGTAGACCGACAGCGGAAGCGTTAGCACAACGTGGTTGATGTAGTCGTACGTCTTCACGGCCCGACCGATCCAAGCACCGTTACTCCGGCACCTCCGAGTTCTTGGCACACGTTCAGCTCGATGACGATCCCCGGGCTCCGATCCAGCAAAGCGTCGGGGAGGAGTTCCGTCAGCACGACGGCGTGGTGACGATCTTGATGTTCTACCGTCGCAGGGCTTCGCCTAAGCACCGCTACAATATGACCGAGGTGGAATATGGTGGAGGGGGGCACCGCACACGGCTAAGGAACGATCACGAAGATCAACTTGTGTGTCTAGAGGTGCCCCCTGCCCCCGTATATAAAGGAGCACAAGGGGAGTCCTACTCCCACCGGGAGTAGGACTCCTTCCTTCCTTGTTGGAGTAGGAGAAGGGAAAGAGGGGGAGAGGAACAAGGAAAAGGGGGCTGCGCCCCTTGTCCAATTCGGACCAGAGGGGGGGCGCAGCCTCCTTCCTTTTGGCCTCTCTCCTCTATTCCCGTATGGCCCAATAAGGCCCATATACTTCCCGGCGAATTTCCGTAACTCTCCTGTACTTCGAAAAATACCCGAATCACTCAGAATCTTTCCGATGTCCGAATATAGTCGTCCAATATATCGATTTTACGTCTCGACCATTTCGAGACTCTCGTCATGTTCCCGATCTCATCCGGGACTCGAACTCCTTCGTACATCAAAACTATAAACTCATAATATTGTCATCGAAACTTAAGCGTGCGGACCTACGGTTCGAGAACAATGTAGACATGACCGAGACACGTCTCCGGTCAATACCAATAGCGGAACCTGGATGCTCATATTGGCTCCTACATATTCTATGAAGATCTTTATCGGTCAGACCGCATAACAACATACGTTGTTCCCTTTGTCATCGGTATGTTACTTGCCCGAGATTCGATCGTCGGTATCTCAATACCTAGTTCAATCTCGTTACCGCAAGTCTCTTTACTCGTTCCGTAATACATCATCTCAACTAACTCATTAGTTGCAATGCTTGCAAGGCTTATGTGATGTGCATTACCGAGAGGGCCCAGAGATACCTCTCCGACAATCGGAGTGACAAATCCTAATCTCGAAATACGCCAAACCAACATGTACCTTTGGAGACACCTGTAGAGCACCTTTATAATCACCCAGTTACGTTGTGACGTTTGGTAGCACACAAAGTGTTCCTCCGGCAAACGGGAGTTGCATAATCTCATAGTCATAGGAACATGTATAAGTCATGAAGAAAGCAATAGCAACATACTAAACGATCGGGTGCTAAGCTAATGGAATGGTCATGTCAATCACATCATTCTCCTAATGATGTGATCCCGTTAATCAAATGACAACTCATGTCTATGGTTAGGAAACTTAACCATCTTTGATCAACGAGCTAGTCAAGTAGAGGCATACTAGTGACACTTTGTTTGTCTATGTATTCACACATGTATTATGTTTCCGGTTAATACAATTCTAGCATGGATAATAAACATATATCATGATATAAGAAAATAGATAATAACTTTATTATTGCCTCTAGGGCATATTTCCTTCAGTCTCCCACTTGCACTAGAGTCAATAATCTAGTTCACATTGCCATGTGATTTAACACCAATAGTTCACATCATCATGTGATTAACACCCATAGTTCACATCGTTATGTGACCAACACTCAAAGGGTTTACTAGAGTCAATAATCTAGTTCACATCGCTATGTGATTAACACCCAAAGAGTACTAAGGTGTGATCATGTTTTGCTTGTGAGAGAAATATAGTCAACGGGTCTACCACATTCAGATTCGTATGTATTTTGCAAATTTCTATGTCAACAATGCTCTGCATGGAGCTACTCTAGCTAATTGCTCCCACTTTCAATATGTATCCAGATTGAGACTTAGAGTCATCTGGATTAGTGTCAAAACTTGCATCGATGTAACCCTTTACGACGAACCTTTTTTCACCTCCATAATCGAAACATATCCTATTCCAACTAAGGATAATTTTGACCGCTGTCCAGTGAATCACTCCTAGATCACTATTGTACTACCTTGTCAAAATCAGTGTAGGGTATACAATAGATCTGGTACATAGCATGGCATACTTTATAGAACCTATGCTTGAGCATAGAATGACTTTCATTCCTCTTTCTAATCTTCTGTCGTGGTCGGGTTTGAGTCTTACTCAATTTCACACTTGTAACATAGACAAGAACTCTTTTCTTTGACTGTTCTATTTTGAACTACTTCCAAAAAATTCTTGTCAAGGTATGTACTCATTGAAAAAAAAACTTATCAAGCGTCTTGATCTATCTCTATAGATCTGATGTTCAATATGTCAGCAGCTTCACCGAGGGTCTTTCTTTGGAAAATCCTTTCAAACACTCCTTTATGCTTTGCAGAATAATTCTACATTATTTGTCAAATATGTCATTCACATATACTTATCAGAAATGTTTGTAGTGCTCCCACTCACTTTCTTGTAAATACAGGCTTCACCGCAAGTCTGTATAAACTATATGCTTTGATCAACTTATCAAAGCGTATATTCCAACTCCGAGATGCTTGCACCAGTCCATAGATGGATCGCTGAGCTTGCATATTTTGTTAGCACCTTTAGGATTGACAAAACCTTCTGGTTGTATCATATAACAACTTCTTTATAAATCTATTAAGGAATGCAGTTTTGTTTATCCATTTGCCAGATTTCATAAAATGCGGCAATTGCTAACATGATTCGGACAGACTTAAGCATAGATACGAGTGAGAAACTCTCATCGTAGTCAACACCTTGAACTTGTCGAAAACCTTTTGCGACAATTCTAGCTTTGTAGATAGTAACACTACTATCAGCGTCCGTCTTCCTCTTGAAGATCCATTTATTCTAATTGCTTCCGATCATCGGGCAAGTCAACCAAAGTCCATACTTTGTTCTCATACATGGATCCCATCTCAGATTTCATGGCCTCAAGCCATTTTGCGGAATCTGGGCTCACCATCGCTTCTTCATAGTTCGTAGGTTCGTCATGGTCAAGTAGCATGACCTCCAGAACAGGATTACCGTACCACTCTGGTGCGGATCTCACTCTGGTTTACCTACGAGATTCGGTAGTAACTTGATCTGAAGTTACATGATCATCATCATTAGCTTCCTCACTAATTGGTGTAGTAGTCACAGGAACAGATTTCTGTGATGAACTACTTTCCAATAAGGGAGAAGGTACAATTACCTTATCAAGTTCTACTTTCCTCCCACTCACTTCTTTCGAGAGAACTCCTTCTCTAGAAAGGATCCATTCTTAGCAACGAATGTCTTGCCTTTGGGATCTGTGATAGAAGGTGTACCCAACAGTAACTTTTTGGGTATCCTATGAAGACACACTTTTCTGATTTGGGTTTGAGCTTATCAGGATGAAACTTTTTCACATAAGCATTGCAACCCCAAACTTTAAGAAATGACAACTTTGGTTTCTTGCCAAACCACAGTTCATACGGTGTCATCTCAACAGATTTAGATGGTGCCCTTTTAATGTGAATGCAGCTGTCTCTAATGCATAACCCCAAAACGATAGTGGTAGATCGGTAAGAGACATCATAGATTGCACTATATCCAATAAAGTACGGTTATGACGTTCGGACACACCATTATGCTGTGGTGTTCCATGTGGCATGAGTTTGTGAAACTATTCCACATTGTTTTAATTGAAGACCAAACTCGTAACTCAAATATTTGTCTCCGCGATCAGATCGTAGAAACTTTATTTTCTTGTCACGATGATTTTCCACTTCACTCTGAAATTCTTTGAACTTTTCAAATGTTTCAGACTTATGTTTCATCAAGTAGATATACCCATATCTGCTCAAATCATCTGTGAAGTTCAGAAAATAACGATACTTGCCGTGAGCCTTAACACTCATCGGACCGCATACATCAGTATGTATTATTTCCAATAAGTCAGTTGCTCGCTCCGGAGAACGGAGTCTTAGTCATCTTGCCCATGAGGCATGGTTCACAAGCATCAAGTGATTCATAATCAAGTGATTCCAAAATCCCATCAGCATGGAGTTTCTTCATGCACTTTACACCAATATGACCTAAACGGCAGTGCTACAAATAAGTTGCACTATCATTATTAACTTTGCATCTTTTGGTTTCAATATTATGATTATGTGTATCACTACGATTGAGATCCAACGAACTATTTTCATTGGGTGTGTAACCATATAAGGTTTTATTCATGTAAACAGAACAACAATTTATTCTCTTACTTAAATGAATAACCGTATTACAATAAACATGATCAAATCATATTCATGCTTAACGCAAACACCAAATAACACTTATTCAGGTTCAACACTAATCCCGAAAGTATAGGGAGTGTGCGATGATGATCATATCAATCTTGGAACCACTTCACACATCGTCACTTCACCCTTAACTAGTCTCTGTTTATTCTGCAACTCCCGTTTCGAGTTACTAATCTTAGCAACTGAACTAGTATCAAATACTGAGGGGTTGCTATAAACACTAGTAAAGTACACATCAATAACATGTATATCAAATATACTTATGTTCACTTTGCCATCCTTCTTATCTGCCAATCACTTGGGGTAGTTCCGTTTCCAGTGACCAGTCTCTTTGCAGTAGAAACACTTAGTCTCAGGCTTAGGACCAGACTTGGGCTTCTTCACTTGAGCAGCAACTTGCTTGCTGTTCTTCTTGAAGTTCCCCTTCTTCCCTCTGCCCTTTTCTTGAAACTAGTGGTCTTGTCTAACATCAACACTTGATGTTTTTCTCGATTTCTACCTTCGTCAATTTCTGCATTACGAAGAGCTTGGGAATCGTTTCCGTTGTCCCTTGCATATCATAGTTCATCACGAAGTTCTACTAACTTGGTGATGGTGACTAGAGAATTCTGTCAATCACTATCTTATCTGGAAGATTAACTCCCACTTGATTCAAGCGATTGTAGTACTCAGACAATCTGGGCACATGCTCACTAGTTGAGTGATTCTCCTCCATCTTTTAGCTATAGAACTTGTTGGAGACTTCATATCTCTCAACTCGGGTATTTGCTTGAAATATTAACTTCAACTCCTGGAACATCTCATATGCTCCATGACGTTCAAAACGTCTTTGAAGTCCCGATTCTAAGTCATTAAGCATGGTGCACTAAACTATCAAGTAGTCATCATATTGAGCTAGCCAAACATTCATAACGTCTGCATCTGCTCCTGCAATAGGTCCATCACCTAGTAGTGCATCAAGGACATAATTCTTCTGTGCAGCAATGAGGATAAACCTTAGATCACGGATCCAATCCGCATCATTGCTACTAACATCTTTCAACACAATTTTCTCTATGAACATATCAAAATAAACACAGGGAAGCAACAACGCGAGCTATTGATCTACAACATAATTTGCAAAATACTACCAGGACTAAGTTCATGATAAATTTAAGTTCAATTAATCATATTACTTAAGAACTCCCACTTAGATAGACATCCCTCTAATCCTCTAAGTGATTACGTGATCCAAATCAACTAAACCATGTCCGATCATCACGTGAGATGGAGTAGTTTCATTGGTGAACATCACTATGTTGATCATATCTACTATATGATTCACGCTCGACCTTTCGGTCTCCGTGTTCCGAGGCCATATCTGTATATGCTTGGCTCGTCAAGTATAACCTGAGTATTCCGCGTGGGCAACTGTTTTGCACCCGTTGTATTTGAACGTAGAGCCTATCACACCCAATCATCACGTGGTGTCTCAGCACGAAGAACTTTCGCAACGGTGCATACTCAGGGAGAACACTTCTTGATAATTAGTGAGAGATCATCTTATAATGCTACCATCAATCTGAGCAAGATAAGATGCATAAAAGATAAACATCACATGCAATCAATATAAGTGATATGATATGGCCATCATCATCTTGTGCTTGTGATCTCCATCTTCGAAGCACCGTCGTGATCACCATCGTCATCGGCGCGACACCTTGATCTCCATCGTAGCATCGTTGTCGTCTCGCCAATCTTATGCTTCCACGACTATCGCTACCGCTTAGTGATAAAGTAAAGCATTACAGCGCGATTGCATTGCATACAATAAAGCGACAACCATATGGCTCCTGCCAGTTGCCGATAACTCGGTTACAAAACATGATCATCTCATACAATAAAATTTAGCATCATGTCTTGACCATATCACATCACAACATGCCCTGCAAAAACAAGTTAGACGTCCTCTACTTTGTTGTTGCAAGTTTTACGTGGCTGCTACGGGCTTAAGCAAGAACCAATCTTACCTACGCATCAAAACCACAACGATAGTTTGTCAAGTTGGTGCTGTTTTAACCTTCGCAAGGACCGGGCGTAGCCACACTCGGTTCAACTAAAGTTGGAGAAACTGTCACCCGCAAGCCACCTATGTGCAAAGCACGTCGGGAGAACCGGTCTCGCGTAAGCGTACGCGTAATGTCGGTCCGGGCCGCTTCGTCCAACAATACCGCCGAACCAAAGTATGACATGCTGGTAAGCAGTATGACTTATATTGCCCACAACTCACTTGTGTTCTACTCGTGCATATAACATCAACATATAAAACCTAGGCTCGGATGCCACTGTTGGGGAACGTAGTAATTTCAAAAAAATTCCTACGCACACGCAAGATCATGGTGATGCATAGCAACGAGAGGGGAGAGTGTGATCTACGTACCCTTGTAGATCGACAACGGAAGCGTTGTGACAACGCGGTTGATGTAGTCGTACGTCTTCACGATCTGACCGATCCAAGCACCGTTACTCCGGCACCTCCGAGTTCTTGGCACACGTTCAGCTCGATGACGATCCCCGGGCTCCGATCCAGCAAAGCGTCGGGGAGGAGTTCCGTCAGCACGACGGCATGGTGACGATCTTGATGTTCTACCGTCGCAGGGCT
Source organism: Triticum urartu (assembly GCF_003073215.2). NCBI lineage: Eukaryota > Viridiplantae > Streptophyta > Magnoliopsida > Poales > Poaceae > Triticum > Triticum urartu. The sequence goes on along the minus strand of NC_053026.1, from coordinate 394,529,164 downwards.
TCGCCTAAGCACCGCTACAATATGACCGAGGTGGAATATGGTGGAGGGGGGGCACCGCACACGGCTAAGGAACGATCACGAAGATCAACTTGTGTGTCTAGAGGTGCCCCCCTGCCCCCGTATATAAAGGAGCAAGGGGGAGGGGGCGGCCGGCCTAGAAGGGGGCGCGCCAAGGGGAGTCCTACTCCCACTAGGAGTAGGACTCCTTCCTTGTTGGAGTAGGAGAAGGGGAAAGAGGGGGAGAGGAAAAAGGAAAAGGGGGCTGCGCCCCTTGTCCAATTCGGACCAGGGGGGCGCAGGCCTCCTTCCTTTTTGCCTCTCTCCTCTATTCCCGTATGGCCCAATAAGGCCCATATACTCCCCGGCGAATTCCCGTAACTCTCCGGTACTCCGAAAAATACCCGAATCACTCGGAACCTTTCCGATGTCCGAATATGGTCGTCCAATATATCGATCTTTACGTCTCGACCATTTCGAGACTCCTCGTCATGTCCCCGAACTCATCCGGGACTCCGAACTCCTTCGGTACATCAAAACTCATAAACTCATAATATAACTGTCATCAAAACCTTAAGCGTGCGGACCCTACGGTTCGAGAACAATGTAGACATGACCGAGACATGTCTCCGGTCAATAACCAATAGCGGAACCTGGATGCTCATATTGGCTCCTACATATTCTACGAAGATCTTTATCGGTCAGACCGCATAACAACATACGTTGTTCCCTTTGTCATCGGTATGTTACTTGCCCGAGATTCAATCGTCGGTATCTCAATACCTAGTTCAATCTCGTTACCGGCAAGTCTCTTTACTCGTTTCGTAATACATCATCTCACAACTAACTCATTAGTTGCAATGCTTGCAAGGCTTTATGTGATGTGCATTACCGAGAGGGCCCAGAGATACCTCTCCGACAATCGGAGTGACAAATCCTAATCTCGAAATACGCCAACCCAACATGTACCTTTGGAGACACCTGTAGAGCACCTTTATAATCACCCAGTTACGTTGTGACGTTTGGTAGCACACAAAGTGTTCCTCCGGCAAACGGGAGTTGCATAATCTCATAGTCATAGGAACATGTATAAGTCATGAAGAAAGCAATAGCAACATACTAAACGATCGGGTGCTAAGCTAATGGAATGGGTCATGTCAATCAGATCATTCACCTAATGATGTGATCCCGTTAATCAAATAACAACTCTTTGTCCATGGTTAGGAAACATAACCATCTTTGATTAACGAGCTAATCAAGTAGAGGCATACTAGTGACACTATGTTTGTCTATGTATTCACACATGTATTATGTTTCCGGTTAATACAATTCTAGCATGAATAATAAAAATTTATCATGATATAAGGAAATAAATAATAAATTTATTATTGCCTCTAGGGCATATTTCCTTCATTTGAGCCATAGGCCGAAGTGTGGGGGGATGCAGAGAAGAGCCTCACACACGACGATGAATGTCGATATGTGGAGGAAGGAAATTGGGGCTAGATCATGGAAATCTAGCCCGTAATAGAACATGAGGCCTCGGATGAAGGGGTGGAGGGGAAACCCTAACCCTCGGAGAAAATGGGGGATGAACACGGCCCTCTCGCCAGGCTCTGGAGTGGGGATAACCTGATCTTTGTTAGGAAGCCTATGCGCGATATCCACGGACAGATAGCCCGCGCTCCGGAGCTCCTTGATATCCTTCTCGATGACGGAGGAGGTCTCCCACTTGCCCTTGGAACCGGACCAGGCCATTGTTGGGGAGGGTGGCAGTGGTGGGAAAGATTGGAGTTTTTTGGGCACTGGAGCTTGAAGGTTGGAAGACATAAGCTAGAGGAAGGCATGGGGAAAAAGAAGGGGTTTTTACCCTCTTATAGGCGACGAAAATACCAAACGCCCCCCCTCAAGCCGTAAACCTCGCCTGTTCCCAACGAGATCGTGCGTTAAGGCACGGTTGGGTTACCCAAACCATATTGATATAATGGGCGGGCACGATCTCTGTTTTGACAAGATGTGCCAATAGAGGCTAAGCCTCGAAACGCGAAACGGGAGGTGTGAAAATGGTTCAAAATGTTGAAGGGTCAAGTGTGACGCTTCGCCGAAAAAGTTGTCAGTAATGGACATTGTTCCTGTTTTGATGTTTTACCTTCATGGCTAAGGGTTGTATTGATTATGCAGAGCCGGACACAGCTTATTTATGCAGGAAGCTGATTTAAAATATTCGGGAGGAGGAACCCGCCTTGCAATGGTGAAGATAATCAGTGTGTCGAACACATTATCATCGAAGACTGGTTCAGGGGCTACTGAGGGAGTCCTGGATAAGGGGGTCCTTGGGTGTCCAGACTTTTCAATATGGGCCGGACTGATGGGCCATAAGGATAAAGCAAAAGACTATCCCCCGTGTCCGGGTAGGACTCCTATATGCGTGGATGGCAAGTTTAGTGTCTGGATCTGTTGTTTCCTTCCTCTGCAAACCGACTCTGTACAACCCTGGGTCCCTCTGGTGTGTATATAAACTAGAGGGATTAGTCCATAGAGGCTATCAGAATAATCATAGGCTAGACAGCTAGGGTTTAGCCATTACGATCTCGAGGTAGATCAACTCTTGTAACCCCTATACTCATCAAATATAATCAAGCAGGACGTAGGGTTTTACCTCCTTTAAGAGGGCCCGAACCTAGGTAAAACATTGTGTCCCTTGCGTCCCTTGTTACCATCGATCCTCAGATACACAGCTTGGGACCCCCTATCCGAGATCTGCCGGTTTTGACATCGACACAGCGTTCTTGCCAACCGACTCAAAGTTGTGCTTCCCATTCTTATCTCGGAAGAGCAACGTGCCTTTGTACCGGGGAGACTTATTACTGATAATGTACTAGTGGCTTACGAGTGTGTTCATGCCATTCAAAAGAGGAAAAGGAAGAAAGCTTTGTGTGCGGTTAAGTTGGATATGATGAAGGCATATGACCGGGTGGAATGGTCTTTTCTTCAACAAATGATGACTAAGTTAGGTTTTCTCATGCATGCACTGCCATGGTTATGAGATGTGTGACCTCGGCACGTTTCTCAATGAAGCTCAATGGCAACCTTTCGGAGAGCTTTCTCCCTGGCCAAGGCTTGCGTCAAGGGGACCCCATCTCCCCTTATCTGTTCTTATTTTGTGTTGAGGGGTTCTCGGCGCTTCTTAAAAAAGCGCAACCTAAGAAATAAATCCAGGGTGTGTCTTTTGGGCGCACTGGCCCCACGTTGACACACTTGCTATTTGCGGATGATAGTATTGTCTTCCTCGAGGCGTCCAAGGATAACATGGTGAGGCCTAGGACAATTTTGCACACGTATGAGGAGGCATCAGGTCAAAAGGTGAATTTGGAAAAGTCACCCATCTTCTTTGGGAAGGGGTGCAAAAATGACGAGAAGGCTATTCTTAAAAATGAGGTAGGAATTCAGTCAGAGGCTCTTAATGAAAAATATCTTGGGCTTCCTACTATGGTGGGCAGGTTAAAGGACGGGTGCTTTAAACATGTCAGAGAATCATCTAGAGGAAAGGTAATGGGGTGGAAAGGACAGGGTTTGTCGAAGGCAGCCAGGGAGGTTCTTGTCAAGTTAGTGTTGCAAGCAACACCGACCTATTCGATGAGTTGCTTCCAGCTCTCCAAGAAAATGTGTGGGAAACTGAAATCTATCTCTTCAAAATCCTGATGAGGAGCAGCCAATGGCGAACGAAAGGTCCATTAGGTAGCATGGGACAAGATGTGCACTAGAAAGCAGGCGGGAGGAATGGGCTTTTGAGACTTTGAGATGTTCAATCAGGCTCTTCTTGCAAAACAGGTGTGGATGTTGCTCATGTTTCCTACGTCACTATGTGCAAAGGTGCTCAAGGCTAGATACTTCCAGGACATGGATATCATGGCTGCTCCTTGCCCACAGGGGAGCTCGTACACTTGGAGGAGCTTGATGCATGGTCGGGACCTCCTAGCTCACGGACTAATATGGCGAGTGGGGGAGGGGACAAAAATAAATGTTTTGCATGACCATTGGATCCCCCGCAATGGAAGCATGGCTCCTCTCGGTGCCAATTATGTGCCGAATACAGTCTAGGTCGCCGACCTGCTTACGGCAGACAGGAGGTCATGGGACGAGGGTAAACTACATGCAGTGTTCACTCAAAGTGATGCTCAAGATATTAGACAAATAGTTGTGGGTGGACCCGGCAAAGAAGACTTCCGGGCATGGAATTTCACCAAAAATGGGATCTTCACAGTTAGGTCTGCATACCACCTAGGAATGGCCCTAAAGACGGCGAGAAAGGCACAGGCCTCCTCGTCATGTTCGACCGCTGGTCATAAGAGCTGGATGGACTTATGGGCGGCGGACGTCCCAAACAAGATCAAAATCCATGGTTGTCGTATGCTAAAAAATGGGTTGGCTGGCGGAACTGAACTTTTACGCCAACACGTGAAGCCTGGGGTATTCTACATTGCATGCGTAAGGGAGGAAACGATAATACATCGGGTGTGGTGTTGCCCTCACTTGATGTTGTTCTAGAAAGCCCTGTCGAAGGGAGTCGGAGCACCTCTGCCACAACTGCCCAAATACATAGAGGGAATGCAAAGCATGCGATCATGGGCATTAGACTGGCTCAGTATTGTACCTGACGAAGAGAAGAGAGTGGTGATCAGGGCATGGTATGAGTTGTGGCCTGCAAGGAATTATGCAAGGGACAGTGCCAAGATCGAAGACCCGACGTTGATTGCAGACAGAGTCATCCGTCTTGACGAGGAGTGGCAGTCGATCAAGGTGATCACAACGAGACCACAAGTGCAGCGGAGCATGGAATCATGGGCGAAGCCTGATGAAGGCTGGTTGAAGGTGAATACGGATGGAGCTCTAGCAAAGCAAGGAGGATCAGGAGGAGGTGGAGCGGTCCTGAGGGACCACCATGGCTCGTTTGTGGCAGGAGCGTGCCATTTTTTCCCAGTTGCTGCAGATCCGGAACTTGTGGAGCTCCTAGCGTGTCGCCGAGGGGTTCTACTTGCACAAGAAAACTTGTTCAAAAGGTGGTGCTCAAGATGGACTCGCTAACAACAGTAGGGAAGATCAACAACACGCAGAGAGACCTATCAGAGAGTGGACAGATCGTCCAAGATATCAAGAAATTGTTGGCCCAATTTCAAAAGTATAAAGTCATCTGGGTACGTCATTCCGCCAACAGAGTCGCGCATAGACTAGCTAGGGAGGGTTGCTGTAGATCTTTGTGTCAGTTTTGGCGCCTTGTAGCGCCAGACTTTGTAAGCTCGGACCTAGCCTCTGATGGAGGCATTGAGCACTAAATAAACTAGATGATACCCCGCGCGTTGCTGCCGGAATCAGTTGCAACATATTTGAAATTTAGCTAGATGGAACAGGAACATTTGGATTAATAATATGAGAACTAAAACTAAAATTACATATAATTTATTGTATGCGAATATTTCATAGTTACATGATATTTAATGAATATAAGTATTATTTTCCATGCATTGTTGCATGTAGAGGTTTTACGCATCCATGGTTGTACGTTAAGATGGCATGGTTACATGTTAAGAGAAATAGATTAGTGCGGTCACATGCTTAGTTAGAATAAATACATAGATTTAGCTTCCAAATCATATATATATATATGAATAAAATGGCTATATCACATGATTATTTTAAAAATAATCGATAAGTTGATCAATCAATAGCATGTAATAGACATAGGGAGAAATTAATGTACAAAATATTATTGATTCAGTATGTAATAGGAACTGTTCAGAAGAGTACTAATGAAAGTTCTACTCTATTGCAAATGGACATGATCACTCTATAGATAACAAATCCTGAATTTAAGTCACATTATTACTAATTTTAGGTAGAAACCATCTGTAGTTTATTGCATGCGTGGTTGATGATGTAGCATGGGAAGTCGTCATTGCAAGTGTCTTATCCATAAGGAAATAACAAAGGACATTGCATCTTCTACATGTGAGCTGCATATGAGAAATTAAGTCTATAAGATCAGCCCTCTATAATAATAATAGAGAAGAATGTGAAAAATAAGACCGAAGAATGTGAATAAAGAAAGTGATATTTTCTATTTTCATGTTGTCAAAAGTTATATAATGCATTACCTATTACAGTCCGAAACGGCTGGGAATTGATGCGGTAGTGAAACAGCAGACCACTAACATTCATTGTGATCATAAATCTAGTAGTGCGCTCTAGTTATCTAGGATGTATTTTCATCGTGTGACTGATAATGTGGACGTGACGTTATGCATGTGCAGAATTGATGATGTGAGTGAACTAGTGACGTGGAGGTTGCACTACTAGATTTATGATCACAATGAATGTTAGTGGTCAGTTGTTTCACTACCGCATCTATTCCCAACCGTCTCGTTCTTCCATAAGCATGTACTCACTCCGTTCCTAAATATAAGTCTTTATAGAGATTTCACTATTAACGACATGCAGATGTATATAGATGCATTTTAAGTGTATATTCATTCATTTTGCTTGTATGTAGTCCACCTAGTGGAATATCTACAAAGACTTATATTTAGAAATGGAGGGAGTACATGCTTATGGAAGAACGAGACGGCTGGGAATAGATGCGGTAGTCAAAAAACTGACCACTAACATTCATTGTGATCATAAATCTAGTAGTGCGCTCTAGAGTTATCTAGGATGTATTTTCATCGTGGGATTGATAATGTAGACGCGGCGTTATGCATGTGCAGAATTGCTGATCTGAGTGAACCAGTGACGTGAAGGTTGCATGTTGAGAGAACATTGACGTGGCTCCGAGTGAACCAGTGACGTGAAGGTTGCATGTTGAGAAAACATTTACGCGACATCATGCTGATGTTGACGATGTGCATGTAGAGAGAATTGATATAGTGGGAAGCAACTTCTTAAAAATGGTAGATAAGCAACATTCCTCTAAAAACTAGTCAATGTGTACGTGCAATGCACGCTAATTTGGAAGTATATTAAGTGCATGCGAATATTAAGTAGGATATTATTTGCATGTGATTAGCGCTATTTTTGACACGAAATTAACTGCACACTAAAAATGTTGAGCGCTCGACATTGAAGCAATTTAGGTCGTTGGATTGACATGATTTGATGGCCGAGATTAATTGGGTCTATCTCTTTGTGTCTTTTTATATTGATATAGATAAACATGTTGAGCGCTCGATATTGAAGCAATTTAGGTCGTTGGATTGACATGATTTGATGGCCGAGATTAATTGGATCTGCCTCTTTGTGTCTTTTTATATTGATATAGACTAGGAAATGTGCCCGTGCGTTGCAACGGGAGAAACAAATCTTTTCATGTGCCTAGCAGTGACCCATCCGTATTACCGCTTCTCCTCTTCACTATCGTCGCCAATGATAACCATGATATCCACTTATTCACGATGAAAGTGTTCAATCTAAGGCAATAAGCACATACTCTGGAACGCCGCTTCGCGAGCCCTCCCTGCGCCGACTTCTAATTTTACGGACCTATTAATTATGATGATGGTGAGTGTTATGCTTATCTCATCTTTACTTGATGCATGCATCATCCCTGCATTGTATGCAATTGTTCTTTTTGAAGGAAATATGCCCTAGAGGCAATAATAAATTTATTATTTATTTCCTTATATCATGATAAATGTTTGTTATTCATGCTAGAATTGTATTAACCGGAAACATAATACATGTGTGAATACATAGACAAACAGAGTGTCACTAGTATTCCTCTACTTGACTAGCTTGTTGATCAAAGATGGTTATGTTTCCTAACCATAGACATGAGTTGTTATTTGATTAATGGGATCACATCATTAGGAGAATGATGTGATTGACTTGACCCATTTTGTTAGCATAGCACTTGATCGTTTAGTTTGTTGCTATTGCTTTCTTCATGACTTATACATGTTCCTATGACTATGAGATTATGCAACTCCCGTTTACTAGAGGAACACTTTGTGTGCTACCAAACGTCACAACGTAACTGGGTGATTATAAAGGTGCTCTACAGGTGTCTCCGTAGGTACTTGTTGGGTTGGCGTATTTCGAGATTAGGATTTGTCACTCCGATTGTCGGAGAGGTATCTCTAGGCCCTCTCGGTAATGCACATCACTTAAGCCTTGCAAGCATTGCAATTAATGAGTTAGTTGCGGGATGATGTATTACGGAACGAGTAAAGAGACTTGCCGGTAACGAGATTGAACTAGGTATTGAGATACCGACGATCGAACCTCAGGCAAGTAACATACCGATGACAAAGGGAACAACGTATGTTGTTATGCGGTCTGACCGATAAAGATCTTTGTAGAATACGTAGGAGCCAATATGAGCATCCAGGTTCCGCTATTGGTTATTCACCGGAGACGTGTCTCGGTCATGTCTACATTGTTCTCGAACCCGTAGGGTCCGCACGCTTAACGTTACGATGACAGTTTCATTATGAGTTTATATGTTTTGATGTACCGAAGGTTGTTCGGAGTCCCAGATGTGATCACGGACATGACGAGGAGTCTCGAAATGGTCGAGACATAAAGATTGATATATTGGAAGCCTATGTTTGGACATCAGAAGTGTTCCGGGTGAAATCGGCATTTTACCGGAGTACCGGGAGGTTACTGGAACCCCCCGGTAACCTAATGGGCCTAGTGGAGGAAGAGGAGAGGAGGCCAAGGGGCAGCCGCGCGCCCCCCCCCCCCCCCCCAAGGACAAGGAGGGGGGCGGCGCCCCCCCCCCCTTTCCTTTCCCCTCTCTCTCTCTCTTTCCCTCCAAGTCCTAGTCCAACATGGAAAGGGGGAGTCCTACTCCCGGTAGGAGTAGGACTCCTCCTGGCGTGCCCCTTGCCTGGCCGCACCTCCTCCCCCTTGCTCCTTTATATACGGGGGCAGGGGGCACCCCATAGACACAAAAATTGACCATTGATCTCTTAGCCGTGTGCAGTGCCCCCCTCCACCATAAACCTCGATAATATTGTAGCGGTGCTTAGGCGAAGCCCTGCGACGGTAGAACATCAAGATCTTCACCACACCGTCGTGCTGACGGAACTCTTCCCCGACATTCTGCTGGATCGGAGTCCGGGGATCATCATCGAGCTGAACGTGTGCTAAAACTCGGAGGTGTCATAGTTTCGGTGCTTGATCGGTCGGGTCGTGAAGACATACGACTACATCAACCGCGTTGTTATAACGCTTCCGCTTTCGGTCTACGAGGGTACGTGGACAACACTCTCCCCTCTCATTGCTATGCATCACCATGATCTTGCGTGTGCGTAGGAAATTTTTTGAAATTACTACGTTCCCCAACAATGGTATCAGAGTCTGGTTTTATGCGTTGATGTAATATGCACGAGTAGAACACAAGTGAGTTGTGGGCGATATAAGTCATACTGCTTACCAGCATGTCACACTTTGGTTCGACGGTATTGTTGGATGAAGCGGCCCGGACCGACATTACGCGTACGCTTACGCGAGACAGGTTTTACCACCGTGCTATGCACACATGTGACTAGCGGGTGTCAGTTTCAACAACTTTAGTTGAACCGAGTGTGGCTACGCCCGGTCCTTGAGAAGGTTAAAACAGCACTAACTTGACAAACTATCGTTGTGGTTTTGATGTGTAGGTAAGAACGGTTCTTGCTCAGCCCGTAGCAGCCACGTAAAACTTGCAACAACAAAGTAGAGGACGTCTAACTTGTTTTTGCAGGGCATGTTGTGATGTGATATGGTCAAGACGTGATCAGATATAAGTTGTTGTATAAGATGATCATGTTTTGTTGAAGTTATCGACAACTGGCAGAAGCCTTATGGTTGTCTCTTTATTGCATAAGATGCAAGAGCCAAATAATTGCTTTACTTTATCGCTATGCGATAGCAATAGTTGCAAGAGCAATAGTTGGCGAGACGACCATGTGACGACACATTGATATAGATCAAGATGATGGAGATCATGGTGTCATGCCAGTGACGATGGAAATCATGATGATGTTTTGGAGATGGAGATCAAAGGCACAAGATGATGATGGCCATATCATGTCACATATTTTGATTGCATGTGATGTTTATCTTTTATGCATCTTATCTTGCTTTAATTGACGGTAGCATTATAAGATGATCTCTCACTAAATTTCAAGATAAAAGTGTTCTCCCTGAGTATGCACCGTTGCCAAAGTTCGTCATGCCCAGACACCACGTGATGATCGGGTGTGATAAGCTCTACGTCCATCTACAATGGGTGCAAGCCAGTTTTGCACACGCAGAATACTCAGGTTAAACTTGACGAGCCTAGCATGTGCAGATATGGCCTGGGAACACTGAGACTGAAAGGTCGAGCGTGAATCATATAGTAGATATGATCAACATAGTGATGTTCACCATTGAAAACTACTCAATTTCACGTGATGATCGGTTATGGTTTAGTTGATTTGGATCACGTGATCACTTAGAAGATTAGAGGGATGTCTTTCTAAGTGGGAGTTCTTAAGTAATATGATTAATTGAACTTAAATTTATCATGAACTTAGTCCTGGTAGTATTAGCATATCTATGTTGTAGATCAATAGCTCGCGTTTAGCTCCCCTGTTTTATTTTTGATATGTTCCTAGAGAAAACTTGTAACGCCCGGATAATCATGCTACAGTGATCTCACGTTAATGGTAACACGTCACCTCTGTCACTATAATTAATCTCGGGTTAATTCAAAACTGTTTCAAATTTAAATCCTAAATAAGTCAAACGACAAAAGTTTTCAAATATTAAAATAAAATGTTCGGGCTATGTCTATTATTGCATTGGTAATTATCGTAAAGAAAACACATTTTTATAAAATGCCTAAATGACTTAAAATGAATTAAAACAGAAAGAAAATAATAAAAGAAAGAAAATACAAAGGAGAAAACAAAAAAAAGAAGAAAAGAAAAGCAAGCACCCCCCCGGGCCAGCCGACCCAACTGGCCGGCCCATTCGGCCACCGGCCCAACTGGGCAAAGGCCCAGCCGGCCACTCCCTCCCCTTACCCCCCCACCCCCAGCGAAACCCTAACCGTAACCCACCACTTCCCCCACTCCCTCGTCACTCCCTCTCACCCGATCCAGATCGGATCGGGCCGGCCCCCAACACCCGTCGACCGTCGCCGGCCGCCTCCCCCCCCCCCCCCGCCCCTCCCCCCCCCCCCCCCCCCCCCCCCCCCCCCCCCCCCCCCCCCCCCCCCCCCCCCCCCCCCCCCCCCCCCCCCCCCCCCCCCCCCCCCCCCCCCCCCCCCGGGATCCCGACCACCGCCGCCCCGTCGCTCGTCCTCACCCCCTCCTCGCCGGACGCCGTGGACGCGCGCCGTCCCGCCGCTGCCCATCGCCAGACCTCGCCGTCCTCCTCCTCTACGTCGCCGGACCTCATCGCCCCGCCGCACGTCGTCCCCGTCACCCTCCTCGAGCTTGAGCCCGCTGCCCCGTCCCTACACTTCCCGGTGAGGCCCCCGGCCTCTCCTTCTCTCCTAGTCCCTGTTGCCCGCTCCGGCCGCTCGTCCCTCGCACAATCACGCACGGCTCGCCTCCGGTCTCCGGAGCCCCTGGCTTCACCGCGCCTCCCACTACTCGTCGTACCAGTGCCTCGCAGCCACTGGCGGTCGCCCTACTGCTGCGTCTAGAGCTCTGCTCCGGCGTGCACCCATGCCTGTCGCGCCCCTGCTAGACCTCGTCCCCTCACCGACTCTGCTCCATCCCGCGACCCCGCCCCGTCTCGTCTGCTCCGGCCGGCCGCGCCCCCTTGGCCGTGCGCGCCTACGCGTGCCCGTCCCCGTGCCGTGCTGCTCCGGCGCCCCGCCGTGGCCGGCGCCCCCCTGGTAGCGTGGGCGTGCGCCCAGCACCCGCACGCCCGTACCTCCCAGCGCCCGCAACCCGCATCGCCCCTGTGCCTATGACAAAGGGGGCCCGCCCCCAGAACGTTAAAAAAAGTGTATAAAAATAAATAAAACAATAATTAAAGTAAAAATAAATTTAATTAATTAATTAATTAACTAAATTAATTAATTAATTAACCTTAATTAATTAATCTAATTAACCTATTAGCTTAATTAAACAGTAATTAGTTTAACTAAACCCTAATTAACCTAACAGAGTATGACAGGTGGGTCCCACTGGACCCACGCATCAGTTGACCTAGTCAACCCCTGTTGACTGGTGACGTCAGCATGACATCATGCTGATGTCATAAATCCAAATTTCGAATTAAATTAAATAATTAATTAAATTCCAGAAATTAGTAAAATCTTTAGAAAATCATATCTTTTAATCCGTAACTCGGATTAAAATACTTTCTACATGAAAGTTGCTCAGAACGACGAGACGAATTTGAATACGCAGCCCGTTTATCCGCCACGCATCCCTAGTATAGCGAACACGCAACTTTCCCCCTCCTGTTCGTCTGTCCGAAAACGCGAAACACCGGGGATACTTTCCCGGATGTTATCCCCCTTCACCGGTGTCACCTAATACCGCGTTGGGGCACCCCTAGCACCGCTACTTGTCATGTCATGCATCGCTATGCATCTGTTTGCTTAAATATTTATTGTTTCTTCCCCCTCTTCTCTCGCTAGACACCGAGACCGACGCCGCTGCTGCCCAGTACGACTACGGAGTTGACGATCCCTCTCTCTTGCCAGAGCAACCAGGCAAGCCCCCCCTTTGATCACCAGATATCGCCTACTCTTCTCTATACTACTTGCATTAGAGTAGTGTAGCATGTTACTGTTTTCGTTATTCCTATCCTGATGCATAGCCTGTCCTTGCTACTACTGTTGATACCTTTACCTGCAATCCTACTTGCTTAGTATAGGATGCTAGTATTTCCATCTGTGGCCCTACATTCTTGTCCGTCTGCTGTGCTATACTATCGGGCCGTGATCACTCAGGAGGTGATCATGGGTATATACTATTTACTTTATACATGATACATGTGGTGATTAAAGACGGGTCGGCTCGTAGGAGCACCCGCGAGTGGATCTTTGAGGCGGAGCGACAGGGCAAGTTCCGACCACCTAGGAGAGAGGTGGGCCTGGCCCTGGTCGGCGTTCGCAGATACTTAACACGTTTAACGAGATCTTGGTATTTGATCTGAGTCTGGCTACTGGCCTATACGCACTAACCATCTACGCGGGGACAGTTATGGGCACTCGACGTCGTGGTATCAGCCGAAGCCTTCGTGATGTCAGCAACGGAGCGGCGCGCGCTGGATTGGACTGGAACGCCACTAGGCTAGGTCTGCTTCCGGCCGCCCACGCAACGTGCAGGTGTGCTAAGGGCGATGGGCCCAGACCCCTGGGCGCTTAGGTTTAGACTGGCGTGCTGACCTCTCTGTTGGTCTAGGTGGGGCTGCGACGTGTTGATCTTCCGAGGCCGGGCATGACCCAGGAAAGTGTGTCCGGCCAAATGGGATCGAGCGTGTTGGGTTATGTGGTGCACCCCTGCAGGGAAGTTAATCTATTCGAATAGCCGTGATCTTCGGTAACAGGACGACTTGGAGTTGTACCTTGACCTTATGACAACTAGAACCGGATACTAAATAAAACACACCCTTCCAAGTGCCAGATACAACCGATGATCGCTCTCTCACAGGGCGACGAGGGGAGGATCATCGGTTAGGATTATGCTATGCGATGCTACTTGGAGGACTTCAGTCTACTCTCTTCTACATGATGCAAGACGGAGGCTGCCAGAAGTGTAGTCTTCGAAAGGACTAGCTATCCCCCCCTTATTCCGGCTTTCTGCAGTTCAGTCCACATATAATATCCTTATTCCAGTTGATACCAATGCATACATATGTAGTGTAGCTCCTTGCTTGCGAGTACTTTGGATGAGTACTCACGGTTGCTTTCTCCCTCTTTCCCCCCTATCCCTTCTACCTGGTTGTCGCAACCAGATGTTGGAGCTCAGGAGTCAGACGCCACCTTCGACGACGACTCCTACTACACCGGAGGTGCCTACTACTACGTGATGCCCGCTGACGACGACCAGGAGTAGTTTAGGAGGATCCCAGGCAGGAGGCCTGCGCCTCTTTCGATCTGTATCCCAGTTTGTGCTAGCCTTCTTAAGGCAAACTTGTTTAACTTATGTCTGTACTCAGATATTGTTGCTTCCGCTGACTCGTCTATGATCGAGCTCTTGTATTCGAGCCCTCGAGGCCCCTGGCTTGTAATATGATGCTTGTATGACTTATTTTATTTGTAGAGTTGTGTTGTGATATCTTCCCGTGAGTCCCTGATCTTGATCGTACACGTTTGCGTGTATGATTAGTGTACGGTCAAATCGGGGGCATCACAAAACTAAGTTGAAAGATGTTAGTAGCAATGATGCGGATTGGATCCGTGATCTGAGGTTTATCCTCATTGCTGCACAGAAGAATTATGTCCTTAATGCACCGCTAGGTGACAGACCTATTGCAGGAGCAGATGCAGACGTCATGAACATTTGGCTAGCTCAATATGATGACTACTTGATAGTTTAGTGCACCATGCTTAACAGCTTAGAATCGGGACTTCAAAGACGTTTTGAACGTCATGGATCATATGGATGTTCCAGGAGTTGAAGTTAATATTTCAAGCAAATACCCGAGTTGAGAGATATGAAGTCTCCAATAAGTTCTATAGCTGCAAGATGGAGGAGAATAGCTCAAGCAGTGAGCATGTGTTCAGATTGTCTGGGTACTACAATCGCTTGAATCAAGTGGGAGTTAATCTTCCAGATAAAATAGTGATTGACAGAATTCTCTAGTCACCATCACCAAGTTAGTAGAACTTCGTGATGAACTATAGTATGCAAGGGATGATGAAAATGATTCCCGAGCTTTTCATGATGATGAAATCGATGAAGGTAGAAATCAAGAAAAACATCAAGCGTTGATGGTTGACAAGACCACTAGTTTCAAGAAAAGGGCAAAGGGAAGAAGGGGAACTTCAAGAAGAACGGCAAGTAAGTTGCTACTCAAGTGAAGAAGCCCAAGTCTAGTCCTAAGCCTGAGACTAAGTGCTTCTACTGCAAAGGGACTGGTCACTGGAAGTGGAACTGCCCCAAGTATTTGGCGGATAAGAAGGATGACAAAGTGAACAAAGGTATATTTGATATACAGATTATTGATGTGTATTTTACTAGTGTTTGTAGCAACCCCTCGGTATTTGATACTGGTTCAGTTGCTAAGAGTAGTAACTCGAAACGGGAGTTGCAGAATGAACAGAGACTAGTTAAGGGTGAAGTGACGATGTGTGTTGGGAGTGGTTCCAAGATTGATATGATCATCATCGCACACTCCCTATACTTTCGGGATTAGTGTTGAACCTAAATAAGTGTTATTTGGTGTTTGCGTTGAGCATGAATATGATTTGATCATGTTTATTGCAATACCGTTATTCATTTAAGTAAGAGAATAAATTGTTGTTCTGTTTACATGAATAAAACCTTCTATGGTCATACACCCAATGAAAATGGTTTGCTGGATCTCGATTGTGGTGATACACATTCTCATAATATTGAAGCCAAAAGATGCAAAGTTAATAATGATAGTGCAACTTATTTGTGGCACTGGCGTTTAGGTCATATTGGTGTAAAGCGCATGAAGAAAATCCATGTCGATGGGCTTTTGGAATCACTTGATTATGAATCAGTTGATGCTTGCGAACCGTGCCTCATGGGCAAGATGACTAAGACTCCATTCTCCGGAACAATGGAGCAAGCAACTAACTTATTGGAAATAATACATACTGATGTATGCAGTCCGATGAATGTTGAGGCTCGCGGCGGGTATCGTTATTTTCTGACCTTCACAGATGATTTGAGCAGATATGGGTATATCTACTTGATGAAACATAAGTCTGAAACATTTGAAAAGTTCAAAAACTTTAGAGTGAAGTGGAAAATCATCATGACAAGAAAATAAAGTTTCTACGATCTGATCGCAGAGACAAATATTTGAGTTACGAGTTTGGTCTTCAATTAAAACAATGTGGAATAGTTTCACAAAATCGTGCCACCTGGAACACCACAGCATAATGGTGTGTCAGAACGTCATAACCGTACTATTATTGGATATAGTGCAATCTATGATGTTTCTTACCGATTAACCACTATAGTTTTGAGGTTATGCATTAGAGACAGCTACATTCACGTTAAATAGGGCACCATCTAAATCCGTTGAGATGACACCGTATGAACTATGGTTTAGCAAGAAACCTAAGCTGTCGTTTCTTAAAGTTTGAGGTTGCAATGCTTATGTGAAAAAGTTTCAACCTGATAAGCTCAAACCCAAATCGGAGAAGTGCGTCTTCATAGGATACCCAAAAGAAAATGTTGGGTACACCTTCTATCACAGATCCGAAGGCAAGTTATTCATTGCTGAGAATGGATCCTTTCTAGAGAAGGAGTTTCTCTCGAAAGAAGTGAGTGGGAGAAAAGTAGAACTTGATGAGGTAATTGTACCTGCTCCCTTATTGGAAAGTAGTTCATCACAGAAATCTGTTCCTGTGACTACTACACCAATTAGTGAGGAAGCTAATGATGATGATCATGTAACTTCAGACAACTTACTACCGAACCTCGTAGGTAAACCAGAGTGAGATCCACATCAGAGTGGTACGGTAATCCTGTTCTGGAGGTCATGTTACTTGACCATGACGAACCTACGAACTATGAGGAAGCGATGATGAGCCCAGATTCCGCGAAATGGCTTGAGGCCATGAAATCTGAGATGAGATCCATGTATGAGAGCAAAGTATGGACTTTGATTGACTTGCCCAATGATCGGCGAGCCATTGATATTAAATGGATCTTCAAGAGGAAAACGGACGCTGATAGTAGTGTTACTATCTACAAAGCTAGAATTGTCGCAAAAAAGTTTTCGACAAGTTCAAGGTGTTGACTACGATGAGAGTTTCTCACTCACATCTATGCTTAAGTCTGTCCAAATCATGTTAGCAATTGCCGCATTTTATGAAATCTGGCAAATGGATAAACAAAACTGCATTCCTTAATAGGATTTATTAAAGAAGAGTTGTATATGATGCAACCAGAAGGTTTTATCGATCCTAAAGGTACTAACAAAATATGCAAGCTCCAGCGATCCATCTATGGACTGGTGCAAGCATCTTGGAGTTGGAATATATGCTTTGATAAGTTGATCAAAGCATATAGTTTTATACAGACTTGCGGTGAAGCCTGTATTTACAAGAAAGTGAGTGGGAGCACTACAACATTTCTGATAAGTACATGTATGACATATTGTTGATCGGAGATAATGTAGAATTATTCTGCAAAGCATAAAGGAATGTTTGAAAGGAGTTTTTCAAAGAAAGACCTCGGTGAAGCTGCTTACATATTGAGCATCAAGATCTATAGAGATAGATCAAGACGCTTGATAAGTTTTTTTATGCGTACATACCTTGACAAGATTTTGAAGTAGTTCAAAATGGAACAGTCAAAAAGGAGTTCTTGTCTGTGTTACAAGGTGTGAAGTTGAGTAAGACTCAAAACCCGACCACGGCAGAAGATAGAGAGAGAATGAAAGTCATTCCCTATGCCTCAGCCATAGGTTCTATAAAGTATGTCATGCTGTGTACCAGACCTATTGTATACCCTGCCCTGAGTTTGGCAAGGGAGTACAATAGTGATCTAGGAGTAGATCACTGGACATTGGTCAAAATTATCCTTAGTGGAATAAGGATATGTTTCTCGATTATGGAGGTGACAAAAGGTTCGTCGTAAAGGGTTACGTCAATGCAAGTTTTGACACTGATCCAGATGACTCTAAGTCTCAATCTGGATACATATTGAAAGTGGGAGCAATTAGCTAGAGTAGCTCCGTGCAGAGCATTGTTGACATAGAAATTTGCAAAATACATACATATCTGAATGTGGCGGACTCGTTGACTAAACTTCCCTCACAAGCAAAACATGATCACACCTTAGTACTCTTTGGGTATTAATCACATAGCGATGTGAACTAGATTATTGACTCTAGTAAACCCTTTGGGTGTTGGTCACATGATGATGTGAACTATGTGTGTTAATCACATGGTGATGTGAACTATTGATGTTAAATCACATGGCGATGTGAACTAGATTATTGACTCTAGTGCAAGTGGGAGACTGAAGGAAATAAGCCCTAGAGGTAATAATAAAGTTATTATTTATTTCCTTATATCATGATAAATGTTTATTATTCATGCTAGAATTGTATTAACCAGAAACATAATGCATGTGTGAATACATAGACAAACAGAGTGTCACTAGTATGCCTCTACTTGACTAGCTCGTTAATCAAAGATGGTTATGTTTCCTAACCATAGACATGAGTTGTCATTTGATTAACGGGATCACATCATTAGGAGAATGATGTGATTGACTTGACCAATTCCGTTAGCATAGCACTTGATCGTTTAGTTTGTTGCTATTGCTTTCTTCATGACTTATACATGTTCCTATGACTATGAGATTATGCAACTCCCGTTTACCAGAGGAACACTTTGTGTGCTACCAAATGTCACAACATAACTGGGTGATTATAAAGGTGCTCTACAGGTGTCTCCGAAGGTACATGTTGGGTTGGCGTATTTCGAGATTAGGATTTGTCACTCCGATTGTCGGAGAGGTATCTCTGGGCCCTCTCGGTAATGCACATCACATAAAGCCTTGCAAGCATTGCAACTAATGAGTTAGTTGTGAGATGATGTATTATGGAACGAGTAAAGAGACTTGCCGGTAACGAGATTGAACTAGGTATTGAGATACCGACGATCGAATCTCGGGCAAGTAACATACCGATGACAAAGGGAACAACATATGTTGTTATGCGGTCTGACCGATAAAGATCTTCATAGAATATGTAGGAGCCAATATGAGCATCCAGGTTCCGCTATTGGTTATTGACCGGAGACATGTCTCGGTCATGTCTACATTGTTCTCGAACCGTAGGGTCCGCACGCTTAAGGTTTTGATGACAATTATATTATGAGTTTATGAGTTTTGATGTACCGAAGGAGTTCGGAGTCCCGGATGAGATCGGGGACATGACGAGGAGTCTCGAAATGGTCGAGATGTAAAGATCGATATATTGGATGACTATATTCGGACATCGGAAAGGTTCTGAGTGATACGGGTATTTTTCGGAGTACCGGAGAGTTACGGGAATTCGCCGGGGAGTATATGGGCCTTATTGGGCCATACGGGAATAGAGGAGAGAGGCCAAAAGGAAGGAGGCCTGCGCCCCCTGGTCCGAGTTGGACAAGGGGCGCAGCCCCCTTTTCCTTTTTCCTCTCCCCCTCTTTCCCCTTCTCCTACTCCAACAAGGAAGGAAGGAGTCCTACTCCCAGTGGGAGTAGGACTCCCCTTGGTGCTCCTTTATATACGGGGGCAGGGGGGCACCTCTAGACACACAAGTTTATCTTCGTGATCGTTCCTTAGCCATGTGCGGTGCCCCCCTCCACCATATTCCACCTCGGTCATATTGTAGCGGTGCTTAGGCGAAGCCCTGCGACGGTAGAACATCAAGATCGTCACCACGCCGTCGTGCTGACGGAACTCCTCCCGACGCTTTGCTGGATCGGAGCCTGGGGATCGTCATCGAGCTGAATGTGTGCCAAGAACTCGGAGGTGCCGGAGTAACGGTGCTTGGATCGGTCGGATCGTGAAGACGTACGACTACATCAACCACGTTGTCACAACGCTTCCGCTGTCGGTCTACAAGGGTACGTAGATCACACTCTCCCCTCTCGTTGCTATGCATCACCATGATCTTGCGTGTGCGTAGGATTTTTTTTGAAATTACTACGAAACCCAACATCAAAGTCTTCAATCTGAAGTCGAAGGTGGTCGAGAGACAACACGCGGACTATGGCGGGTGTCGGTGTCAAAACCGGCGGATCTCGGGTAGGGGGTCCCGAACAGTGCGTCAAGGCCGGATGGTAACAAGAGACAAGGGACACGATGTTTTTACCCAGGTTCGGGCCCTCTCGATGGAGGTAATACCCTACTCCTGCTTGATTAATATTGATGATATGGGTAGTACAAGAGTAGATCTACCACGAGATCAAGGAGGCTAAACCCTAGAAGCTAGCCTATGGTATGATTGTTGTATATGGAGTTGATGTCCTAGGGACTACAACCCTCCGGTTTATATAGACACCGGATAGGGTTAGGGTTACACAGAGTTGGTTACAATGGTAGGAGATCTTGAATATCCGCATCGCCAAGCTTGCCTTCCACGCCAAGGAAAGTCCCATCCGGACATGGGACGAAGTCTTCAATCTTGTATCTTCATAGTCCTGGAGTCCGGCTGAAGGTATAGTCTGGCTACCCGAACACCCCCTAATCCAGGACTCCCTCAGTAGCCCCTGAACCAGGCTTCAATGACGACGAGTCCGGCGCGCAGATTGTCTTCGGCATTTCAAGGCGGGTTCCTCCTTCAAGTCCTTCATAGAAGATTGTAGACACCAAGAGTAGTGTCCGGCTCTGCAAAATAAGTTTCCACATATTGCCATAGAGAGAATGATATAAACACAAATCAAATCTGCTGACGTATTCCGCAGTGCGTCATCACATTACGGCCAAGTCCTTTACTCGAATCATTTTTATTTTTCCACCTCAGCATGTTTTGCGAGGCGGTTTCCTTGGCACGTCTTGTCAAAGCAGAGATCGTGTACCCCCTTTACGGGATTCTCATCAATACGGACGTGGGTAACCCAACCGCGCCTTTTATCACGGCGCTTGGGAGGCAAGCGAGTTTTACTAGGCTGGTGGGGACGCACAACCGCATCCGCCCATATAAGGGGATAAGGATCCACCTTTTTACCTACGCCTTTTTCCTCCTTTGCCTATCCATCTCCTGCGCACTCAAGCTCCAGTGCCCAAGCCCGCACTTCCCACCGCAACCTTCTCCAGCAATGTCCGGAGCGGGAGGCAAGTGGATGGTCTCCTCCGCTACGGAGGGCCAAGTCAAGAAGCTAAGGAAGGTCGGATACCTGTCTAAGGACATCGCGCACCGGCTTCCCGAAAAGGGGCAGCTTCTCCCCACCCCAAGGCCCCATGAGAGGGTAGTATTTCTCCCCCACTTCCTCCGCGTACTAGGTTTTCCACTCCACCCATTTGTCCGGGGGCTCATGTTCTACTACGGCCTGGATTTCCACGATCTGGCCCCGAACTTCATCCTCAACATCTTGGCATTTATCGTCGTGTGCGAGGCTTTCCTCCGCGTCCGCCCTCATTTCGGCCTCTGGCTCAAGACCTTCAACGTCAAGCCCAAGGTGGTGCGCGGCAGCCAGGCGGAGTGCGGAGGTGCCATGGCGGGCAAGATGGCCAACGTCCTATGGTTCGAGGGCTCTTTTGTGGAGACCCTAAAGGGGTGGCAATCCGGGTGGTTTTACATCACCGAGCCACGCGATCCGAACTGGATCGCAGCCCCCGAGTTTCGATCCGGACCCCCCACGCGGCTTATGTCCTAGAAAGAGACGGGCCTGTCATGGGGTGACAAAAAAGAGGTGACCGGATTGCAAACATGCATCCAGTCCCTGGTGAACAAGCCAATCCGGCTTGTTAATGTAATCCAGGTTATGCTCGTCCGCCGGATCCTCCCGTGCCAACAACGGGATTTTAATCTGTGGGAGTTCGACCCGGCGCAGCACCAAACCCTTAGCAGGCTCTTCGACACGACGTACGAAGATGCCTGGAAGGTGCTATTCAAGGGCGCCGAGGCTCCCGCATCCGCTTCCGAGGACCGCGGATACAGCTCACAGCGTCGCGCTAGCGAGGTAAGCTATCTTCACCTTTTACAGGATGTTAAGCTTTTTTCATAGTTTGACTCTATGCGGGATCTAAACTCCCTTACCTTTGACAGGCTTGGCGAGCAATATCCGGACCGATTAACTGTCCGGCTCCGCTGCCCGAAGACCCAGCCCCAGCTCTACTAGTGAAGCTGCTGGTTCCGGCGCCTTATGTGGTGCCGGAGAAGAAGGCCAAGAAGAAGAAGACCACGGGGACTCGAAAGAGTGCCCGTAACATGGTGGTGTCGGACTCATCATCCGACGAGTCCGAGATGCCCTCTTCCCGTGAAAATGAGGAGGAGGAAAAAAAAACCCCCCCCCCCCCCCCCAGCGGAGGGAGGAGAGAAGAGGAAGGCCGCCCCAACGGGGGAGGCCGAGGGGTCTAGGAAAAGGAAGACCCCTCCGCCGGACTACTCCCCCGACGCCGAAGAGGGCGGAGAGGAGTGGCCAAACAGGGCCAAGCGTCCGGCGAAATCGTAAGTTCGGATATCAGAGTAACTCATGATGTTCCTTTGTTGCACAACTTTCCCTAATCTTGAACGTAATTATGCAGCCCGCCCCGGGCCGAATTCAACGAATCGTCGGGCGGCTCCCTGGACTCATCGGACGTGAAATCAGTTCCGCCCGCTGTCTCCCCCCACACTGCAGACGACGCCGAAGTGGCATCGCGACAAGCTCCGGGGCAGGAGGAGGTGGTCTCGGAGGAGCCGCAAGGCAACCTCCCGGACTCCAGGAGTGAAGGGGATAAGGCCCCCCAGGGCTCCAAGTCCGGCTTTGTGCCGGACACCGCGCCGGAATCTTCCATAGTTCCGGACCACGGTAGGCGAACTCCTTCCAAGAGGAGCAAGCCTTCTGAGCCGGCGGCCTCCGTCCAACCGGGGGTGCCGGACAATCTGCTGGAGGTGCTTGACGGCGCCTCCATCGACGAGGGGCACCGTACTATTATGAGTACGGTGATCCAGAAGGTTCAGTCCGCCAAGAGCGGACTGACTGAAGCTTGCGCTAGCCTTCTAACAGGCTTCGAGGTAAGTAAAAATATGTAAAAATATTACCGCATAGACAGTAGCCCCTGATGCTCTGTTTGGCATTCGGAAAGAAAAGCCGAATAGAGGATCTATTAAATATCGCAGGAGTCTAACAAAAAAGAGTCAATATGCGTATGCAGGCTTCGCTGCTATCCACCGCCGCACTGACTGCGGAGGTGGGTGTCCTGAAGCAGGACCTCGAATGGACCAAGCAAGATCTCGGCCTTGCCAAGCGGCGGTTCGAGGAGAGAGAAGGTAAGAAATACCTTACAGAAAAAGTCCCTATAAAAAGGCGTGATTGCAAAAAAATAACAGGATTCTACTGCTTATTGTAGGGGCCACGACTGAGGTGGCGACCCTTAAGCAGGCGCTGTCTGAGGCCGAAAAGAAAACGGCCGCGGAGCGCACCGAGCGAGACAGACTTGGGGCTCAGGTCGGCGAGGTGTAGCAAGAGCTTCAGGCTCTCATGAAAAAACATGAGAGTTTGGAGCTTGAGTCAAAGGCGCAAGCATCCGAGCTCGCGAAGGCCCTTGAGACTGCCAAGTCTGCCAAGGCCGAAGCCCAAAAGGCCCTCCAAGAGTTGGAGGAGATGAGGAAGATAGCAACGGGTAAGGCATTCTTTATGCAAAGCAAAAATATAAAGGTAAACTACTTGTTACTTACCCGAATCCGGAGCTCTCCAGGGGCATTTGTAGATCTTCCCCGCAGCGTATCCGCCGCCGCCGCATTCTACCGAGCTGAAGAGGGCAGCTCGACGGAGAAGGTGTTCTGGTCTCAGTATTCTGAGGCCGGACACCCTGTGCCTTTGAGCGACCAGCTGAAACAGCTGGTCGAGCTCCACAAGGCGGCCGAACAGGCCATGAAGGGCTTCATAGTTCGGTTGTGGCTCGGAGAGGCCCTTCCTGGGAGCTATTTCGGGCTGGTGCGGCGGCTGGTGGAGGCCTGTCCGAGGCTCGAGGTCATCAAGCGCTCCATCTGCATCGAAGGTGCCCGTGCAAAGGTGCACTGGGGTAAGCTGGACGGTGAGAAGCTTGTGAAGGACGGGCCGCCGCCGGGGAAGGAGCATCGCAAGCCCGAGAACTACTACAAGGATGTTCTTGCAGGTGCCCGCCTTGTGGCGGATGAATGTACCAAGGATGTGATTTTTGAATGAACTCATTCGTGTTTATCCTGTGCGCTGAAAACTTGTTCATATGCGCTAAGCAATGCTTATTGAATTTAAAATATTACTTTCTGTGCAGCCGTTTATCAAAAAATTGAGAGATGGTCAGTCGTCGGCTTCTGCCCCCATGCCACTAGTGCTGAGGTGTTCGGGATAAACCTGAGCGCTCTTTTTCCCATAGTTGGGTCCTTCGAGGGAGGCGCTCAACACAACGAACCAGGCAATCGGACTATAATGCTTGAACACTCTCACTTAGCCATAGAACTCTATAATTTTAAATTTCGGCGAAGCCCCTAGTTCAGAAGACCGAGTTCGGGGCGCTATCCACGCCTTGGCCGGACAAAGCCAGCTCCTCGCTCGAAGCGGCATAAGTCTTTAGGGACTCGAAAAACCTCTCGAACAGCGACCGGTCTCTTGCCTCATCATGGCAGTCAGTTTTAGCTTTCTCCACTGAGGTGCTTAACCCAGCTGAACCGGGGCACAATCGCAGTGGTTCTCCTAGTGCCACCTTAGCCGATATAGCGGAACGTAAGGCACCAAAACATAGGAGCCGGGCAAACCCAACTATTGACCCAAATCATGAT
Organism: Triticum urartu; assembly: GCF_003073215.2. Lineage (NCBI taxonomy): Eukaryota > Viridiplantae > Streptophyta > Magnoliopsida > Poales > Poaceae > Triticum > Triticum urartu. The sequence continues at coordinate 394,504,567 of NC_053026.1, read as the reverse complement.
TCAGAGCCGATGCATATAGTGCTATAAGTTCGGAGTGCCGCACTTGTGAAAGTGTACGGACTTCTCACACCATAATGAGGGGTACTGAAGCCCCTGGCGTGTTTGCCGTACCATGGTGTACGGGTGCAATCATGTCATTTAATAAACATATATGTGAAAAGAGGATAATGCGAAAAATAGACAAAAAGCTATGCATTGTTTATAGAGAGGCTATTTATCAAAGCCGAACGATACAAATAGTGTGATAAGCAAAAAGATATTGGACTATTTAACATGTCCTGACCGGGGCAGGCCGCGGAATTGTATTCAAAACAGGTATACCGCTCGTAACAGAGACCACCTGGGAGTTCCATAATGCGGCATGGCTTGTCTGCCTCCCTGGATCTTGCATCGTTTGTGCGGCAGTCGAATTGCCGAACAGGTCATCCGAAGTATGGAGTCCTGAACTTAAGAAAAAATTAAAAAAAGGCTCCGGCAGCCCCTAGTACGTTTTAAGCCGTATTTTGGGCGTGCCGTTATTGTGCCCCTTCCCCTGTGCCCATGGTATTTCAAGGGCGTAGTTATGTACGCGAGGCACTGGTTTCGCTATGTCGCGAGAGCTGGGGTTGGGGCCGCATTGCTACGCTTGCTCAGAGCGTGCCAGGCGGTCCTGCTGTGGGTTACTCTAGGCGCGCTTGGCAGTGTCTGGCTTTTTAACGGCCGGACTGGAGAATTGCCTAATAAGGCTACTTTGTACTTCCGCTGCGAGAGCCGCCATGTGCTCCTCCGTACGGAGGGAGCGTTCGGTGTTTCCATTGACCGTGATTACTCCTCGAGGGCCTGGCATCTTGAGCTTGAGATATGCGTAGTGCGGCACCGCATTGAACTTTGCGAATGCGGTTCGTCCGAGCAGGGCGTGATAGCCACTGCAAAATGGGACTATATCGAAGATTAACTCTTCGCTTCGGAAATTGTCCGGGGATCCGAAGACCACGTCAAGTGTTACTGAGCCTGTACAGTTGGCTTCTACACCTGGTATAACGCCTTTAAAGGTCGTTTTTTGTGGGCTTAATCCTTGAGGGATCTATGCCCATTTTCCGCACTGTATCCTGGTAAAGCAGGTTTAGGCTACTGCCGCCGTCCATGAGGACTCTTGTGAGATGAAATCCGTTGATGATTGGGTCGAGAACCAATGCGGCGAAGCCGCCATGACGGATTCTAGTGGGATGGTCCCTTTGATCAAAAGTGATCGGGCAGGAGGACCATTGGTTGAACTTTGGGGCGACTGGCTCCAACGCGTATACGTCCCGTAGCGCACGCTTCCGCTCCCTCTTGGGAATGTGGGTTGCGTATATCATGTTCACCGTCCGCACTTGTGGGGGAAAGCCCTTCTGTCCATTGTTGTTCGGCGGCCTGGGCTCCTCCTCGTCGTCGCTGTGCAGCCCCTTGTCTTTCTTTTCGGCTCTTAACTTGCATGCCTGCTTGAACACCCAACAATCCCTGTTAGTGTGATTGGCTGGCCTTTCGGGGGTGCCACGTATCTGGCACAAGCGGTCGAGTATTTGGTCTAAACTGGATGGGCCTTGAGTATTCTTTTTGGATGGCTTTTTCTGCTGACCGGATTTATAGCCTCTGAATCCGGCATTGACTGCCGTCTCTTCATTGTTGTCGCTGCTAACGCGGCGTTTTTGCTTATTCCGACGTGTCCTGCCACTTTTGTCCTTGGTATCCGAATTACCAGGGTTCTTTGATAAGTTGTTACTGCGAGCTAGCCAGCTGTCTTCTCCCGCGCAAAAGCTGGTCATGAGTGTCGTGAGGGCTGCCATAGATTTCGGCTTTTCCTGTCCCAGGTGCTGGGCAAGCCACTCATCGCGGATGTTATGCTTGAAGGCTTCTAGGGCCTCTGCGTCCGGACAGTCGACTATCTGATTTTTCTTTGTTAGGAACCGTGTCCAGAATTGCCTGGCCGATTCCTCTGGCTGCTGAATTATGTGGCTTAAGTCATCGGCATCCGGTGGTCGCACGTAAGTGCCCTGGAAGTTGTCGAGGAATGCGGCTTCCAGGTCCTCCCAGGAACCGATTGAGTCTGCTGGCAAGCTGTTAAGCCAATGCCGGACCGGTCCTTTAAGTTTGAGCGGGAGGTATTTGATGGCGTGTAGATCATCGCCGCGTGCCATGTGGATGTGAAGGAGATAATCCTCGATCCATACCGCCGGATCTGTTGTGCCATCGTATGATTCGATGTTTACGGGTTTGAAACCCTCTGGGATTTTATGTTCCATTACTTCGTCCGTGAAGCATAGCGGGTGTGCGGCGCCTCTGTACTGGGCTATGTCACGACGCAGCTTGGAAGAGCTATGTCTGTTGTGTTCGGCCCAGCCGGATTTGTTGTATCCGGAGTGAAGATCATCGTCACGTGCCGTAGGGCGCCTGCGCAATCCGTAGATCGATCTTGTTTGTCTTGCCTTATCCTCCAGTACGTCTCACAGGTCTGGCACATTTTCCCATGCCTTAGTTGAGCGGCATCGGGGCATGGCTTCTGTTGAGGGCCGAGAGGCCTCTCTGTCGCGGCCGCGAGGTGGCCGGTCTGCCATGTCGTGCGCTGGTAATGTAGGTGCTTCCTCCTCTGATCGGGGTAGCGGCCTGCGCTTTGGGTAACTCTTGGAGGGGCGTTCGAGTTCATACTCTTCGGCTACGAGGACCTCAGTCCATCTATCAGCTAGCAAATCTTGGTCAGCTATAAGCTGTTGCTGCTTTTTCTTGAGGCTTCTTGCCATGGATAAAAGCCTGTGTTTTAAACGCTCTTGTTCGGCGGGGTCTGATGGTACGACGAATTCGTCGTCATCGAGGCTTGCCTCGTCTTCGGAGGGAGGCATATAGTTATCATCCTCGACCTCTCGGTCTGCCGCTCTCTCATGAGGGCTGGCTTCTCCATCTTCCTGTGCCGAATCTTGCTGGGGTGGGTGTTCTTCGGCGCTATCCGGGGTAGTATTATCTCCCGTGCCGGAATCACCGTTTTTGCTTTGGCGGGATTTAGAGCGGCGCCGCTGACGCCGGCGCTTTGGCTATTTCTTGGAGGTGTCATCCCCCGCTGTTCCATCGCCATCTCCATCTTTTGGAGTATCCACCATATATATGTCATATGACGAGGTGGCCTTCCAGCGCCCTACAGGTGTTGGTTCCTGTTCGTCTCCTACATCGTCGTCCATACCGTCGATGTCTTCGGAGCCGAAGTCAAGCATGTCGGTTAAATCGTCGACAGTGGCTACAAAGTGGGTGGTGGGTGGGCTTTGAACTTCTTCATCGTCCGTATCCCATCCTCGCTGACCGTAATCCGGCCAGGGCTCTCCTGATAAAGAGAGAGGCTTGAGAGAATCCAGGATGTCGCCAAAAGGCGAGTGCTGAAAGATGTCCGCGGCGGTGAACTCCATTATCGGCGCCCAATCGGATTCGATTGGCAGGGGCGCGGGGGGTTTGGAGTCCGGGGAGGAGTCCGGATCCTCGGAGTCACGGGTCATGCAGAGTACGGGGCTGGCGTTCGGCTCGATCGCCTTTGAGATCACAGCCCCCGAGGTGACGTCCAACCGCTCATCCTCGATTGGCGCAATAGGCTCCGAGTTAGGGGTCGGAACCGGTGCGTGTGCGGCCTCCAGGACACTGTCCGGAGGCAGAGCTAGATCATGCCCCTCGAGATAGTGCGGCGCGCTTGGTTGTGGCTCGAATCCGTCGAAGATCAAATCTCCGCGGATGTCTGCCATGTAATTTAGGCTTCCAAACCTGACTCGATGGCCAGGGGCGTAGCTTTCGATCTGCTCCAGGTGGCCAAGTGAATTGGCCCGCAGTGCGAAGCCGCCGAAGACGAAGATCTGTCCGGGGAGAAAAGTCTCACCCTGGACCGCATCATTGTTGATGATCAAAGGAGCCATTAGGCCTAAAGGCGACGACACAGAGGAACTCTCAATGAAAGCACCAATGTCGGTGTCAAAACCGGCAGATCTCGGGTAGGGGGTCCCGAACTATGCGTCAAGGCTGGATGGTAACAGGAGACAGGGGACACGATGTTTTTACCCAGGTTCGGGCCCTCTCGATGGAGGTAATACCCTACTCCTGCTTGATTAATATTGATGATATGGGTAGTACAAGAGTAGATCTACCACGAGATCAAGGAGGCTAAACCCTAGAAGCTAGCCTATGGTATGATTGTTGTATATGGAGTTGATGTCCTATGGACTACAACCCTCCGGTTTATATAGACACCGAATAGGGTTAGGGTTACACAGAGTCGGTTACAATGGTAGGAGATCTTTAATATCCGCATCGCCAAGCTTGCCTTCCACGCCAAGGAAAGTCCCATCCGGACACGGGACGAAGTCTTCAATCTTGTATCTTCATAGTCCTGGAGTCCGGCTGAAGGTATAGTCCGGCTACCCGAACACCCCCTAATCCAGGACTCCCTCAGCGGGGCTATGGTTAGCAAGCTTCCCAACGCCATCTGGCCCAAGGGGGCTTTAGTGGAGACAGTCAAGGTGTGGAACCAGGAGTGGTTCTACATCACCGAACTCCGTGACACCAACTGGGCGACCGCGCCTGATTTCAGACCCGGACCCCCCACGCGAGACTCACCTCATGGACCGCCAAGGGTCTTCATTGGGGGTCCCAACCGGAGGTGCAGATGCTACAGAAACGCATCTCCAACGTGTTGGGTTCAAACACCGGGCTCACAAACGTGATTCAGGTGATGCTCTTATGCTGTATCCTTCCCTGCCAACTCCTAGCTTCTCGCATGTGGGAGTTCATTCCGAAGGAGCCATGGACCTTGAAGCGCTTCTTCGGCACCACGCACGAAGATATATGGAACCAGCTCTTCAAGGCCCAAAAAAGTTGGCCGATGAAGACCGAAGACATCGGTCTTGACATGGAGAATCCGGCCTCGCCGGTAAGCATAATTTTTTCGAAGACCTATTCGGTCAATAAGTTAGATATAATGTACTGCCTGCTCCTACCTCTTGAGCTTGTGTTGGTTTTTCCCTTGAATAGGAAAGGATGATGCAGCAAAGTAGCGTAAGTATTTCCCTCAGTTTTTGAGAACCAAGGTATCAATCCAGTAGGAGACAGCGCACAAGCCACCGAATACCTGCACAAACAAACACCAACATGCACCCAACGCGACAAAGGGGTTGTCAATCCCTTCATGGTTATTTGCAAAGTGAGATCTATATAGATGGATAAACGGTAAAGTAATATTTTTGGTACTTTTGGTTTATAGATCGGAAAGTAAAAGATTGCAAAGAAAGTAAATAGGAAACTAAAATTGTAGATCGGAAACTTATATGATAGAAAATAGAATATTATATGATGGAAAATAGACCCGGGGGCCATAGGTTTCACTAGAGGCTTCTCTCAAGATAGAAAATATTACGGTGGGTGAACAAATTACTGCCGAGTAATTGATAGAAAAGCGCAAAGTTATGACGATATCTAAGGCAATGATCATGAATATAGGCATCACGTCCATATCAAGTAGACCGAAACGATTCTGCATCTACTACTATTACTCCACACATCGACCGCTATCCAGCATGCATCTAGAGTATTAAGTTAAAAAGAACATATTAATGAATTAAGTAAGATGACATGATGTAGCGGAATTAACTCAAGCAATATGATGAAAACCCCATCTTGTTATCCTTGATGGTAACAATACAATACGTGCCTTGTGAGGGAGTCCTGGACTAAGGGGTCCTCGGGCGTCCGGCCTGTTAGCCATGAGCCGGACTGATGGGCTGTGAAGATGCAAAGACCGAAGACTGCACCCGTGTCCGGATGGGACTCTCCTTGGCGTGGAGGGCAAGCTTGGCGACCAAATATGTAGATTCCTTTCTTTGTAACCGACCTTGTGTAACCCTAGATCCTCCCAGTGTCTATATAAACCGGAGGACTTAGTCCAGAGGAGGGAGATTCATTACCATAGTCATACAAGCTAGACCTCTAGGGTTTAGCCATTACGATCTCGAGGTAGATAAACTCTTGTAATACTCATATTCATCAATATCAATCAAGTAGGACGTAGGGTATTACCTCCATAGAGAGGGCCCGAACCTGGGTAAACATCGTGTCCCCTGTCTCCTGTTACCATCGACCTTAGACGCACAGTTCGGGACCCCCTACCCGAGATCCACCGGTTTTGACACCGACATTGGTGCTTTCATTGAGAGTTCCACTGTGTTGTCGCCCATAGGTTTGATGGCCCCTTCTGTCGTCAATAATGACGCTGTCTAAGGAGAAACTTTCCTCCTCAGACAAATTTTTGTGTTCGGCGGCTTCGCACTACGGGCCAATTCGTTTGGCCATCTGGAGTAGATCAAAAGCTACGCCCCTGGCCATCAAGTCAGATTTGGGAGCTTGAACTACGTTGCGGACATCCGTGGAGACTTGATCTTTGCCGGATTCGAGACCGCGGCTACCACTCCTGGCCACCCCGAGAGAGATGACCTAAATCTGTCATCGGATGGCATCCAGGAGACAGCTCCTGTAACCGTGCTGGCCTCAAATCCGGAGCAAACTGCGCCATCCAAGGACGGGAGGCTCAGCCCCGCCACGGAGGCCACAGATTGCCAGGCGTTGGAGCCGCACATGGACTTAAACTCACACAATATTCTTGTCACCGGAACCCCGGACTCGTCTCCGGGTGTAGGTCCCGAACCATGTGAGTCCACGGATGCCGAACTTTATCGTTTATCGATCTTTGAGTTCAGCGCCATAGACATCTTCCAGCACTCACCCTTGGGCGACGTGCTAAGCTCATTAAAGAACCTATCCTTGGCGGGGGACTCACAGCTGAACTATATCCGGTTCGAACTAGATGCTGATGATAGGGAATTTTTCTCCCCACCCGCCACCCACTTTATAGCCACCGTCGAAGACTTAACGAACATGCTCGATTACAACTCCGATGACATCGACGGTATGGACGACGATGCCAGAGAAGAAGAGGCCCAGGACCCGCCGTTCACCGGACGCTGGATGACCACTTCCTCGTACGATGTGTACATGGTGGATGCACCAAAGGAGAACAGCGGTGATGACAAGGAAGATCCAGCTGAGGATAAACCTTTCGAAATACAATCCAAGCACCGGCGTCAGCGCCACCGCTCTAAGTCACGCCGCAGTAAAGACAACAACACCGGCACAGGAGAAGACAACACTCCAGAAGGTGCCGAAGACAACCAAGACCCCGTTGATACAACTAATGAACAAGATGAACGGGAAGATGGGCAGGTTAGCCCTGGTAAACAGGCCACGCATGAAAACTCAGAGGACGGAAGTTACCTTCCGCTCTTCGAGGAGGAGGTGAGCCTCGGCACCGACGACTTCATCGTGCCTGAGGAACCTCTTGAGCAGGAGCGATTCAAGCGCCAGCTAATAGCCACTGCAAGGAGCCTGAAAAAAGAAGCAGTAGCAGCTTCAAGCTGACCAAGATCTGCTCAATGATAAATGGACCGATGTCCTAGCAGCCGAAGAATACGGCCTCAAGCGCCCAACCAAAAGCTACCCAAAGCGCAAATTGCTACCTCAGTTCGACGAGGAGGCGCCGGAATACATACCACCATCGTACAATGCGGCTGACCGACCACCACGTGGTCGGGACAAAATGGCAACTCACGCCGAACACCAGCCCACCCCGCCTCATCGCACGGGTAGAGGTAAATTAGCCCACGACCATACATATGACCTCCGGCAAAACCTGAACAATAAAGCAGGACATACCAGATCAATCTACGGATCGCGAGGACGTGCCTCGACACGCGACGATGGCCACCTATTCGACGTGACAAACTTAGTCATGCGCGGGCTGAAAACCGCAGACGGACTCCATCAGAGCTACGTCGCGATGCGACCCGATATAGAGGCGCCGCACACCCTCATTGCTTCACTGATGAGGTCATGGATCACGAATTCCCAGAAGGGTTCAAACCCATGAATATAGAATCATATGATGGAACCACGGACCCCGCGGTGTGGATCGAAGACTTCATTATCCACATTCATATGGCCCGCGGCGATGACCTCCACGCCCTCAAATACCTCCCTTTAAAACTCAAGGGGCCAGCTCGAAATTGGCTCAATAGTCTGCCTGCAAATTCTATTGGCAGCTGGGAGGACTTGGAAGAGGCCTTCCTCGATAACTTCCAAGGTACATATGTTCGACCTCCGGACGCTGATGACTTAAGCCATATAGTTCAACAGCCCGGAGAGTCCGCAAGGAAATTCTGGACTAGGTTCTTAACTAAAAAGAACCAAATCGTCGATTGTCCGGATGCCGAAGCCTTCAAACACAGCATCCGCGACGAATGGCTTGCTCGCCACCTCGGCCAAGAAAAGCCAAAATCCATGGCAGCCCTCACGACACTCATGACCCACTTTTGTGCGGGCGCGGACAGTTGGTTGCCCCGTAGCAAAAACAATGCAAGCGACGCTGGCACCCCTGAAGTTAAAAATGTTGGAAATATGCCCTAGAGGCAATAATAAAATGGTTATTATTATATTTCCTTGTTCATGATAATTGTCTATTGTTCATGCTATAATTGTGTTATCCGGAAATCATAATACATGTGTGAATACATAGACCACAACACGTCCCTAGTGAGCCTCTAGTTGACTAGCTCGTTGATCAAAAGATAGTCATGGTTTCCTGACTATGGACATTAGATGTCATTGATAACGGGATCACATCATTAGGAGAATGATGTGATGGACAAGACCCAATCCTAAGCATAGCTCAAAGATCGTGTAGTTCGTTTGCTATAGCTTTTCCGAATGTCAAGTATCATTTCCTTAGACCATGAGATTGTGCAACTCCCGGATACCGTAGGAGTGCTTTGGGTGTGCCAAACGTCACAACGTAACTGGGTGACTATAAAGGTACACTACGGGTATCTCCGAAAGTGTATGTTGGGTTGGCACGAATCGAGACTGGGATTTGTCACTCCGTATGACGGAGAGGTATCTCTGGGCCCACTCGGTAATGCATCATCATAATGAGCTCAATGTGACCAAGTGGTTGATCATGGGATCATGCATTACGGTACGAGTAAAGTGACTTGCCGGCAACGAGATTGAACGAGGTATTGGGATACCGACGATCGAGTCTCGGGCAAGTAACGTACCGATTGACAAAGGGAATTGTATACGGGATTGATTGAATCCTCGACATCGTGGTTCATCCGATGAGATCATCGAGGAGCATGTGGGAGCCAACATGGGTATCCAGATCCCACTGTTGGTTATTGACCGGAGAGTCGTCTCGGTCATGTCTGCGTGTCTCTCGAACCCGTAGGGTCTACACACTTAAGGTTCGGTGACGCTAGGGTTGTTGAGATATTAGTATACGGTAACCCGAAAGTTGTTCAGAGTCCCGGATGAGATCCCGGACGTCACGAGGAGTTCCAGAATGGTCCGGAGGTGAAGATTTATATATAGGAAGTCAAGTTTCGGCCATTGGGAAAGTTTCGGGGGTAATCGGTATTGTATCGGGACCACCGGAAGGGTCCCGGGGGTCCACCGGGTGGGGCCACCTATCCCGGAGGGCCCCATGGGCTGAAGTGGGAGGGGAACCAGCCCCTAGTGGGCTGGTGCGCCCCCCATGGGCCTCCCCTGCGCCTAGGGTTGGAAACCCTAGGGGTGGGGGGCGCCCCACTTGGCTTGGGGGGCACTCCACCCCCTTGGCCGCCGCCCCCCTTGGAGATCCCATCTCCTAGGGACGGCGCCCCCTCTAGGGGTCCTATATATAGTGGGGGGAGGGAGGGCAGCCGCACCCTAGCCCCTGGAGCCTCCCTCTCCCTCCCGTGACACTTCCCCTCTCCCTGAGCTTGGCGAAGCCCTGCCGAGATCACCGTTGCTTCCACCACCACGCCGTCGTGCTGCTGGATCTCCATCAACCTCTCCTTCCCCCTTGCTGGATCAAGTTGGAGGAGACGTCTTCCCAACCATACGTGTGTTGAACACGGAGGTGCCGTCCGTTCGGCGCTAGGTCATCGGTGATTTGGATCACGACGAGTACGACTCCATCAACCCCGTTCTCTTGAACGCTTCTGCTCGCGATCTACAAGGGTATGTAGATGCACTCCTCTCTCCCTCGTTGCTAGATGACTCCATAGATTGATCTTGGTGATGCGTAGAAAATTTTAAAATTCTGCTACGTTCCCCAACAGTGGTATCAGAGCCAGATTTATACATAGTTTCTATGCACGAGTAGAACACAAAGCAGTTGTGGGCGTCGATATTGTCAATTTACTTGCCGTTACTAGTCTTATCTTGATTCGGCGGCATCGTGGGATGAAGCGGCCCAGACCGACCTTACACGTACGCTTACGTGAGACTGGTTCCACTGATTGACATGCACTAGTTACATAAGGTGGCTGGCGGGTGTCTGTCTCTCCCACTTTAGTCGGATCGGATTCGATGAAAAGGGTCCTTATGAAGGGTAAATAGAAATTGGCATATCACGTTGTGGTTTTGGCGTAGGTAAGAAACGTTCTTGCTAGAAACATATAGCAGCCACGTAAAAACTTGCAACAACAATTAGAGGACGTCTAACTTGTTTTTGCAGCATGTGTCGTGTGATGTGATATGGCCAAAAGGATGTGATGAATGATATATGTGATGTATGAGATTGATCATGTTCTTGTAATAGGAATCACGACTTGCATGTCGATGAGTATGACAACTGGCAGGAGCCATAGGAGTTGTCTTAATTTATTTATGACCTGCGTGTCAACATAAACGTCATGTAATTACTTTACTTTATTATTAAAGCTTTAGCCATAGTAGTAGAAGTAATAGTTGACGAGACAACTTCAAGAAGACACGATGATGGAGATCATGGTGTCATGCCAGTGACAACGATGATCATGGAGCCCCGAAGATGGAGATCAAAAGGAGCAAATGATATTGGCCATATCATGTCACCATTTGATTGCATGTGATGTTTATCATGTTTTACATCTTATTTGCTTAGAACGACGGTAGCTTAAATAAGATGATCCCTCGTAATAATTTCAAGAAAGTGTTCCCCCTAACTGTGCACCGTTGCGAAGGTTCGTTGTTTCGAAGCACCACGTGATGATCGGGTGTGATAGATTCTAACGTTCGAATACAACGGGTGTAAGCCAGATTTACACACGCAATACACTTAGGTTGACTTGACGAGCCTAGCATGTACAGACATGGCCTCGGAACACGGAAGACTGAAAGGTCGAGCATGAGTCGTATAGAAGATACGATCGACATGAAGATGTTCACCAATGTTGACTAGTCCGTCTCACGTGATGATCGGACACGGCCTAGTTGACTCGGATCATGTTTCACTTAGATGACTAGATGGATGTCTATCTGAGTGGGAGTTCACTAAATAATTTGATTAGATGAACTTAATTATCATGAACTTAGTCTAAAATCTTTACACTATGTCTTGTAGATCAAATGGCCCATGCTAATGTTGCCCTCAACTTCAACGCGTTCCTAGAGAAAACCAAGCTGAAAGACGATGGCAGCAACTATACGGACTGGGTCCGGAACCTGAGGATCATCCTCATAGTTTCCAAGAAAGATTATGTCCTAGAAGCACCACTAGGTGACGCACCCATCCCAGAGAACCAAGATGTTATGAACGCTTGGCAGTCATGTGCTAATGATTACTCCCTCGTTCAGTGCGGCATGCTTTACAGCTTAGAACCGGGGCTCCAAAAGCGTTTTGAGCAACACGGAGCATATGAGATGTTCGAAGAGCTGAAAATGGTTTTCCAAGCTCATGCCCGGGTCGAGAGATATGAAATCTCCGACAAGTTCTTCAGTTGTAAGATGGAGAAAAATAGTTCTGTTAGTGAGCACATACTCAAAATGTCTGGGTTACATAACCTCTTGACTCAGCTAGGAGTTAATCTCCCGGATGACACGGTCATTGACAGAATCCTTCAGTCGCTTCCACCAAGCTACAAGAGCTTTGTGATGAACTTCAATATGCAGGGGATGGAAAAGACCATTCCTGAGGTATATTCAATGCTGAAATCAGCGGAGGTGGAAATCAAAAAGGAACATCAAGTGTTGATGGTGAATAAAACCACTAAGTTCAAGAAAGGAAAGGGTAAAAAGAACTTCAAGAAGGACGGCAAGGGAGTTGCCGCGCCCGGTAAGCAAGCTGCCAGGAAGAAGTCAAAGAATGGACCCAAGCCTGAGACTGAGTGTTTTTATTGCAAGGGAAGTGGTCACTGGAAGCGGAACTGCCCCAAATACTTAGCGGACAAGAAGGACGGCAACACTAAAGGTATATGTGATATACATGTAATTGATGTGTACCTTACCAGTACTCGTAGTAGCTCCTGGGTATTTGATACCGGTGCAGCTGCTCACATTTGTAACTCCAAGCAGGAGCTGCGAAATAAGCAGAGACTGGCGAAGGACGAGGTGATGATGCACGTCGGGAATGGTTCCAAGGTCGATGTGATCGCCGTCGGCACGCTAGCTCTACATTTACCTACGGGATTAGTTTTAAACCTCAATAATTGTTATTTAGTGCCAGCTTTGAGCATGAACATTGTATCAGGATTTCGTTTAATTCGAGATGGCTACTCATTTAAATCCAAGAATAATGGTTGTTCTATTTATATGAGAGATATGTTTTATGGTCATGCCCCGCTGGTGAATGGTTTATTCTTAATGAATCTCGAGCGTAATGTTACACATATTCATAGTGTGAATACCAAAAGATGTAAGGTTGATAATGATAGTCCCACATACTTGTGGCACTGCCGCCTTGGTCATATAGGTGTCAAACGCATGAAGAAGCTCCATGCAGATGGACTTTTGGAGTCTCTTGATTACGAATCATTTGACACGTGCGAACCATGCCTCATGGGTAAAATGACCAAGACTCCGTTCTCAGGAACAATGGAGCGAGCAACCAACTTATTGGAAATCATACATACTGATGTGTGCGGTCCAATGAGTGTTGAGGCTCGCGGTGACTATCGTTATGTTCTCACCCTCACTGATGACTTGAGTAGATATGGGTATGTCTACTTAATGAAACACAAGTCTGAGACCTTTGAAAAGTTCAAGGAATTTCAGAGTGAGGTTGAGAATCAACGTGATAGGAAAATCAAGTTCTTGCGATCAGATCGTCGGGGAGAATACTTGAGTCACGAATTTGGCACACACTTAAGGAAATGTGGAATAGTTTCACAACTCACGCCGCCTGGAACACCTCAGCGTAATGGTCGTAATCGCACTCTATTGGATATGGTGCGATCTATGATGTCTCTTACCGATCTACCGCTGTCATTTTGGGGCTATGCTTTAGAGACTGTCGCATTCACTTTAAATAGGGCTCCGTCGAAATCCATTCAGACGACACTGTATGAATTATGGTTTGGGAAGAAACCGAAGCTGTCGTTTCTAAAAGTTTGGGGATGTGATGCTTATGTCAAGAAACTTCAACCTGAAAAGCTTGAACCCAAATCGAAAAAATGTGTCTTCATAGGATACCCTAAAGAAACTATTGGGTATACCTTCTACCTTAGATCCGAAGGCAAGATCTTTGTTGCCAAGAATGGATCCTTTCTAGAGAAAGAGTTTCTCTCGAAAGAAGTAAGTGGGAGGAAAGTAGAACTTGATGAAGTATTACCTCTTGAACCGGTAAGTGGCGTGACTCAGGAAAATGTTCCTGAGGTGCCTGCACCGACTAGAGAGGAAGTTAATGATGATGATCATGAAACTTCAGATCAAGTTGCTACTGAACTTCGTAGGTCCACCAAGACACGTTCCGCACCAGAGTGGTACGACAACCCTGTCTTGGAAATCATGTTGTTAGACAACGATGAACCTTCGAACTATGAGGAAGCGATGGCGGGCCCAGATTCCGACAAATGGCTGGAAGCCATGAAATCTGAGATAGGATCCATGTATGAAAACGAATTATGGACTTTGACTGACTTGCCCGATGATCGGCGAGCCATAGAAAATAAATGGATCTTTAAGAAGAAGACATACGCGGATGGTAATGTAACCATCTATAAAGCTTGGCTTGTCGCTAAGGGTTATCGACAAGTTCAAGGGGTTGACTACGATGAGACTTTCTCACTCGTAGCGAAGCTGAAGTCCATCCGAATTATGTTAGCAATTGCCGCATTCTATGATTATGAGATATGGCAAATGGACGTCAAAACGGCATTCCTTAATGGTTTCCTTAAGGAAGAATTATATATGATGCAGCCGGAAGGTTTTGTCGATCCTAAGAATGCTGACAAGGTGTGCAAGCTCCAACGCTCGATCTATGGGATGGTGCAAGCATCTCGGAGTTGGAACATTCATTTTGATGAGATGATCAAAGCGTTTGGGTTTACGCAGACTTATGGAGAAGCCTGCATTTACAAGAAAGTGAGTGGGAGCTCTGTAGCATTTCTCATATTGTATGTGGATGACATACTGTTGATGGGAAATGATATAGAATTCTTGGAAAGCATAAAGGCCTATTTGAACAAGTGTTTTTCAATGAAGGATCTTGGAGAAGCTGCTTACATATTAGGCATCAAGATCTATAGAGATAGATCGAGATGCCTCATTGGTCTTTCACAGAGTACGTACCTTGACAAGATATTGAAGAAGTTCAATATGGATCAGTCAAAGAAGGGGTTCTTGCCTGTATTGCAAGGTACGAGATTGAGCACGGCTCAATACCCGACCACGGTAGAAGATAGAGAAAAGATGAGTGTCGTCCCCTATGCCTCGGCCATAGGGTCTATCATGTATGCTATGCTGTGTACCAGACCTGATGTAAACCTTGCCGTAAGTTTGGTAGGAAGGTACCAAAGTAATCCCGGCATGGAACACTGGACAACGGTCAAGAATATCCTGAAGTACCTGAAGAGGACTAAGGATATGTTTCTCGTTTATGGAGGTGACGAAGAGCTCGTCGTAAAGGGTTATGTCGATGCTAGCTTCGACACAGATCTGGATGACTCTAAGTCACAAACCGGATACGTGTATATTTTGAATGGTGGGGCAGTAAGCTGGTGCAGTTGCAAGCAAAGCGTTGTGGCGGGATCTACATGTGAAGCGGAGTACATGGCAGCCTCGAAGGCAGCACAAGAAGCAATCTGGGTGAAGGAGTTCATTACCGACCTAGGAGTCATTCCCAATGCGTCGGGCCCGATGACTCTCTTCTGTGACAACACTGGAGCTATTGCCCTTGCCAAGGAGCCCAGGTTTCACAGGAAGACCAAGCATATCAAGCGTCGCTTTAACTCCATTCGTGAAAGTGTTCAAAATGGAGACATAGATATTTGTAAAGTACATACGGACCTGAATGTAGCAGATCCGTTGACTAAACCTCTCCCTAGAGCAAAACATGATCAACACCAGAACTCTATGGGTGTTCGATTCATCACAATGTAACTAGATTATTGACTCTAGTGCAAGTGGGAGACTGTTGGAAATATGCCCTAGAGGCAATAATAAAATGGTTATTATTATATTTCCTTGTTCATGATAATTGTCTATTGTTCTTGCTATAATTGTGTTATCCGGAAATCGTAATACATGTGTGAATACATAGATCACACCACGTCCCTAGTGAGCCTCTAGTTGACTAGCTCGTTGATCAAAAGATAGTCATGGTTTCCTGACTATGGACATTAGATGTCATTGATAACGGGATCACATCATTAGGAGAATGATGTGATGGACAAGACCCAATCCTAAGCATAGCTCAAAGATCGTGTAGTTCGTTTGCTATAGCTTTTCCGAATGTCAAGTATCATTTCCTTAGACCATGAGATTGTGCAACTCCCAGATACCGTAGGAGTGCTTTGGGTGTGCCAAACATCACAACGTAACTGGGTGACTATAAAGGTACACTACGGGTATCTCCGAAAGTGTATGTTGGGTTGGCACGAATCGAGACTGGGATTTGTCACTCCGTATGACGGAGAGGTATCTCTGGGCCCACTCGGTAATGCATCATCATAATGAGCTCAATGTGACCAAGTGGTTGATCACAAGATCATGCATTACGGTACGAGTAAAGTGACTTGCCGGCAACGATATTGAACGAGGTATTGGGATACCGACGATCGAGTCTCGGGCAAGTAACGTACCGATTGACAAAGGGAATTGTATACGGGATTGATTGAATCCTCAACATCATGGTTCATCCGATGAGATCATCGAGGAGCATGTGGGAGCCAACATGAGTATCCAGATCCCGCTGTTGGTTATGACCAGAGAGTCGTCTCGGTCATGTCCGCGTGTCTCCCGAACCCGTAGGGTCTACACACTTAAGGTTCGGTGACGCTAGGGTTGTTGAGATATTAGTATACGGTAACCCGAAAGTTGTTCGGAGTCCCAGATGAGATCTCGGACGTCATGAGGAGTTTCGGAATGGTCCGGAGGTGAAGATTTATATATAGGAAGTCAAGTTTCGGCCATCGGGAAAGTTTCGGGGGTAATCGGTATTCTACCGGGACCACCGGAAGGGTCCCGGGGGTCCACCGGGTGGGGCCACCTATCCCGGAGGGCCCCATGGGCTGAAGTGGGAGGGGAACCAGCCCCTAGTGGGCTGGTGCGCCCCCCATGGGCCTCCCCTGCGCCTAGGGTTGGAAACCCTAGGGGTGGGGGCGCCCCACTTGGCTTGAGGGGCACTCCACCCCCCTTTGCCGCCGCCCCCCTTGGAGATCCCATCTCCTAGGCCCCCCCCTAGGGGTCCTATATATAGTGGGGGGAGGGAGGGCAGCCGCACCCTAGCCCCTGGCGCCTCCCTCTCCCTCCCGTGACACTTCTCCCTCTCCCTGAGCTTGGCGAAGCCCTGCCGAGATCACCGTTGCTTCCACCACCACGCCATCGTGCTGCTGGATCTCCATCAACCTCTCCTTCCCCCTTGCTGGATCAAGTTGGAGGAGACGTCTTCCCAACTGTATGTGTGTTGAACCCGAAGGTGCCGTCCATTCGGCGCTAGGTCATCGGTGATTTGGATCACGACGAGTACGACTCCATCAACCCCGTTCTCTTGAACGCTTCCGCTCGCGATCTACAAGGGTATGTAGATGCACTCCTCTCTCCCTCGTTGCTAGATGACTCCATAGATTGATCTTGGTGATGCGTAGAAAATTTTAAAATTCTGCTACATTCCCCAACACAAACATAGGCTTCCAATATATCAATCTTCATGTCTCGACCATTTTGAGACTCCTCGTCATGTCCGTGATCACATCCGGGACTCCGAACAACCTTCGGTACATCAAAACATATAAACTCATAATGAAACTGTCATCGTAACGTTAAGCATGCGGACCCTACGGGTTCGAGAACAATGTAGACATGACCGAGACACGTCTCTGGTCAATAACCAATAGCGGAACCTGGATGCTCATATTGGCTCCTACATATTCTACGAAGATCTTTATCGGTCAGGCCTCATAACAACATGTGTTGTTCCCTTTGTCATCGGTATGTTACTTGCCCGAGATTCGATCGTCGGTATCTCAATACCTAGTTCAATCTCGTTACCGGCAAGTCTCTTTACTCGTTCCGTAATACATCATCTCGCAACTAACTCATTAGTTGCAATGCTTGCAAGGCTTAAGTGATGTGCATTACCGAGAGGGCCTAGAGATACCTCTTCGACAATCGGAGTGACAAATCCTAATCTCGAAATACGCCAACCCAACAAGTACCTTCGGAGACACCTGTAGAGCACCTTTATAATCACCCAGTTATGTTGTGACATTTGGTAGCACACAAAGTGTTCCTCTGGTAAACGGGAGTTGCATAATCTCATAGTCATAGGAACATGTATAAGTCATGAAGAAAGCAATAGCAACAAACTAAACGATCAAGTGCTATGCTAACGGAATTGGTCAAGTCAATCACATCATTCTCCTAATGATGTGATCTTGTTAATCAAATAACAACTCATGTCTATGGTTAGGAAACATAACCATCTTTGATTAACGAGCTAATCAAGTAGAGGCATACTAGTGACACTCTGTTTGTCTATGTATTCACACATGCATTATGTTTCTGGTTAATACAATTCTAGCATGAATAATAAACATTTATCATGATATAAGGAAATAAATAATAACTTTATTATTACCTCTAGGGCTTATTTCCTTCACTCTCCCACTTGGCCGAAGTGTGGGGGGATGCAGAGAAGAGCCTCACACACGACGATGAATGTCGATATGTGGAGGAAGGAAATTGGGGCTAGATCATGGAAATCTAGCCCGTAATAGAACATGAGGCCTCGGATGAAGGGGTGGAGGGGAAACCCTAACCCTCGGAGAAAATGGGGGATGAACACGGCCCTCTCGCCAGGCTCTGGAGTGGGGATAACCTGATCTTTGTTAGGAAGCCTATGCGCGATATCCACGGACAGATAGCCCGCGCTCCGGAGCTCCTTGATATCCTTCTCGATGACGGAGGAGGTCTCCCACTTGCCCTTGGAACCGGACCAGGCCATTGTTGGGGAGGGTGGCAGTGGTGGGAAAGATTGGAGTTTTTTGGGCACTGGAGCTTGAAGGTTGGAAGACATAAGCTAGAGGAAGGCATGGGGAAAAAGAAGGGGTTTTTACCCTCTTATAGGCGACGAAAATACCAAACGCCCCCCCTCAAGCCGTAAACCTCGCCTGTTCCCAACGAGATCGTGCGTTAAGGCACGGTTGGGTTACCCAAACCATATTGATATAATGGGCGGGCACGATCTCTGTTTTGACAAGATGTGCCAATAGAGGCTAAGCCTCGAAACGCGAAACGGGAGGTGTGAAAATGGTTCAAAATGTTGAAGGGTCAAGTGTGACGCTTCGCCGAAAAAGTTGTCAGTAATGGACATTGTTCCTGTTTTGATGTTTTACCTTCATGGCTAAGGGTTGTATTGATTATGCAGAGCCGGACACAGCTTATTTATGCAGGAAGCTGATTTAAAATATTCGGGAGGAGGAACCCGCCTTGCAATGGTGAAGATAATCAGTGTGTCGAACACATTATCATCGAAGACTGGTTCAGGGGCTACTGAGGGAGTCCTGGATAAGGGGGTCCTTGGGTGTCCAGACTTTTCAATATGGGCCGGACTGATGGGCCATAAGGATAAAGCAAAAGACTATCCCCCGTGTCCGGGTAGGACTCCTATATGCGTGGATGGCAAGTTTAGTGTCTGGATCTGTTGTTTCCTTCCTCTGCAAACCGACTCTGTACAACCCTGGGTCCCTCTGGTGTGTATATAAACTAGAGGGATTAGTCCATAGAGGCTATCAGAATAATCATAGGCTAGACAGCTAGGGTTTAGCCATTACGATCTCGAGGTAGATCAACTCTTGTAACCCCTATACTCATCAAATATAATCAAGCAGGACGTAGGGTTTTACCTCCTTTAAGAGGGCCCGAACCTAGGTAAAACATTGTGTCCCTTGCGTCCCTTGTTACCATCGATCCTCAGATACACAGCTTGGGACCCCCTATCCGAGATCTGCCGGTTTTGACATCGACACAGCGTTCTTGCCAACCGACTCAAAGTTGTGCTTCCCATTCTTATCTCGGAAGAGCAACGTGCCTTTGTACCGGGGAGACTTATTACTGATAATGTACTAGTGGCTTACGAGTGTGTTCATGCCATTCAAAAGAGGAAAAGGAAGAAAGCTTTGTGTGCGGTTAAGTTGGATATGATGAAGGCATATGACCGGGTGGAATGGTCTTTTCTTCAACAAATGATGACTAAGTTAGGTTTTCTCATGCATGCACTGCCATGGTTATGAGATGTGTGACCTCGGCACGTTTCTCAATGAAGCTCAATGGCAACCTTTCGGAGAGCTTTCTCCCTGGCCAAGGCTTGCGTCAAGGGGACCCCATCTCCCCTTATCTGTTCTTATTTTGTGTTGAGGGGTTCTCGGCGCTTCTTAAAAAAGCGCAACCTAAGAAATAAATCCAGGGTGTGTCTTTTGGGCGCACTGGCCCCACGTTGACACACTTGCTATTTGCGGATGATAGTATTGTCTTCCTCGAGGCGTCCAAGGATAACATGGTGAGGCCTAGGACAATTTTGCACACGTATGAGGAGGCATCAGGTCAAAAGGTGAATTTGGAAAAGTCACCCATCTTCTTTGGGAAGGGGTGCAAAAATGACGAGAAGGCTATTCTTAAAAATGAGGTAGGAATTCAGTCAGAGGCTCTTAATGAAAAATATCTTGGGCTTCCTACTATGGTGGGCAGGTTAAAGGACGGGTGCTTTAAACATGTCAGAGAATCATCTAGAGGAAAGGTAATGGGGTGGAAAGGACAGGGTTTGTCGAAGGCAGCCAGGGAGGTTCTTGTCAAGTTAGTGTTGCAAGCAACACCGACCTATTCGATGAGTTGCTTCCAGCTCTCCAAGAAAATGTGTGGGAAACTGAAATCTATCTCTTCAAAATCCTGATGAGGAGCAGCCAATGGCGAACGAAAGGTCCATTAGGTAGCATGGGACAAGATGTGCACTAGAAAGCAGGCGGGAGGAATGGGCTTTTGAGACTTTGAGATGTTCAATCAGGCTCTTCTTGCAAAACAGGTGTGGATGTTGCTCATGTTTCCTACGTCACTATGTGCAAAGGTGCTCAAGGCTAGATACTTCCAGGACATGGATATCATGGCTGCTCCTTGCCCACAGGGGAGCTCGTACACTTGGAGGAGCTTGATGCATGGTCGGGACCTCCTAGCTCACGGACTAATATGGCGAGTGGGGGAGGGGACAAAAATAAATGTTTTGCATGACCATTGGATCCCCCGCAATGGAAGCATGGCTCCTCTCGGTGCCAATTATGTGCCGAATACAGTCTAGGTCGCCGACCTGCTTACGGCAGACAGGAGGTCATGGGACGAGGGTAAACTACATGCAGTGTTCACTCAAAGTGATGCTCAAGATATTAGACAAATAGTTGTGGGTGGACCCGGCAAAGAAGACTTCCGGGCATGGAATTTCACCAAAAATGGGATCTTCACAGTTAGGTCTGCATACCACCTAGGAATGGCCCTAAAGACGGCGAGAAAGGCACAGGCCTCCTCGTCATGTTCGACCGCTGGTCATAAGAGCTGGATGGACTTATGGGCGGCGGACGTCCCAAACAAGATCAAAATCCATGGTTGTCGTATGCTAAAAAATGGGTTGGCTGGCGGAACTGAACTTTTACGCCAACACGTGAAGCCTGGGGTATTCTACATTGCATGCGTAAGGGAGGAAACGATAATACATCGGGTGTGGTGTTGCCCTCACTTGATGTTGTTCTAGAAAGCCCTGTCGAAGGGAGTCGGAGCACCTCTGCCACAACTGCCCAAATACATAGAGGGAATGCAAAGCATGCGATCATGGGCATTAGACTGGCTCAGTATTGTACCTGACGAAGAGAAGAGAGTGGTGATCAGGGCATGGTATGAGTTGTGGCCTGCAAGGAATTATGCAAGGGACAGTGCCAAGATCGAAGACCCGACGTTGATTGCAGACAGAGTCATCCGTCTTGACGAGGAGTGGCAGTCGATCAAGGTGATCACAACGAGACCACAAGTGCAGCGGAGCATGGAATCATGGGCGAAGCCTGATGAAGGCTGGTTGAAGGTGAATACGGATGGAGCTCTAGCAAAGCAAGGAGGATCAGGAGGAGGTGGAGCGGTCCTGAGGGACCACCATGGCTCGTTTGTGGCAGGAGCGTGCCATTTTTTCCCAGTTGCTGCAGATCCGGAACTTGTGGAGCTCCTAGCGTGTCGCCGAGGGGTTCTACTTGCACAAGAAAACTTGTTCAAAAGGTGGTGCTCAAGATGGACTCGCTAACAACAGTAGGGAAGATCAACAACACGCAGAGAGACCTATCAGAGAGTGGACAGATCGTCCAAGATATCAAGAAATTGTTGGCCCAATTTCAAAAGTATAAAGTCATCTGGGTACGTCATTCCGCCAACAGAGTCGCGCATAGACTAGCTAGGGAGGGTTGCTGTAGATCTTTGTGTCAGTTTTGGCGCCTTGTAGCGCCAGACTTTGTAAGCTCGGACCTAGCCTCTGATGGAGGCATTGAGCACTAAATAAACTAGATGATACCCCGCGCGTTGCTGCCGGAATCAGTTGCAACATATTTGAAATTTAGCTAGATGGAACAGGAACATTTGGATTAATAATATGAGAACTAAAACTAAAATTACATATAATTTATTGTATGCGAATATTTCATAGTTACATGATATTTAATGAATATAAGTATTATTTTCCATGCATTGTTGCATGTAGAGGTTTTACGCATCCATGGTTGTACGTTAAGATGGCATGGTTACATGTTAAGAGAAATAGATTAGTGCGGTCACATGCTTAGTTAGAATAAATACATAGATTTAGCTTCCAAATCATATATATATATATGAATAAAATGGCTATATCACATGATTATTTTAAAAATAATCGATAAGTTGATCAATCAATAGCATGTAATAGACATAGGGAGAAATTAATGTACAAAATATTATTGATTCAGTATGTAATAGGAACTGTTCAGAAGAGTACTAATGAAAGTTCTACTCTATTGCAAATGGACATGATCACTCTATAGATAACAAATCCTGAATTTAAGTCACATTATTACTAATTTTAGGTAGAAACCATCTGTAGTTTATTGCATGCGTGGTTGATGATGTAGCATGGGAAGTCGTCATTGCAAGTGTCTTATCCATAAGGAAATAACAAAGGACATTGCATCTTCTACATGTGAGCTGCATATGAGAAATTAAGTCTATAAGATCAGCCCTCTATAATAATAATAGAGAAGAATGTGAAAAATAAGACCGAAGAATGTGAATAAAGAAAGTGATATTTTCTATTTTCATGTTGTCAAAAGTTATATAATGCATTACCTATTACAGTCCGAAACGGCTGGGAATTGATGCGGTAGTGAAACAGCAGACCACTAACATTCATTGTGATCATAAATCTAGTAGTGCGCTCTAGTTATCTAGGATGTATTTTCATCGTGTGACTGATAATGTGGACGTGACGTTATGCATGTGCAGAATTGATGATGTGAGTGAACTAGTGACGTGGAGGTTGCACTACTAGATTTATGATCACAATGAATGTTAGTGGTCAGTTGTTTCACTACCGCATCTATTCCCAACCGTCTCGTTCTTCCATAAGCATGTACTCACTCCGTTCCTAAATATAAGTCTTTATAGAGATTTCACTATTAACGACATGCAGATGTATATAGATGCATTTTAAGTGTATATTCATTCATTTTGCTTGTATGTAGTCCACCTAGTGGAATATCTACAAAGACTTATATTTAGAAATGGAGGGAGTACATGCTTATGGAAGAACGAGACGGCTGGGAATAGATGCGGTAGTCAAAAAACTGACCACTAACATTCATTGTGATCATAAATCTAGTAGTGCGCTCTAGAGTTATCTAGGATGTATTTTCATCGTGGGATTGATAATGTAGACGCGGCGTTATGCATGTGCAGAATTGCTGATCTGAGTGAACCAGTGACGTGAAGGTTGCATGTTGAGAGAACATTGACGTGGCTCCGAGTGAACCAGTGACGTGAAGGTTGCATGTTGAGAAAACATTTACGCGACATCATGCTGATGTTGACGATGTGCATGTAGAGAGAATTGATATAGTGGGAAGCAACTTCTTAAAAATGGTAGATAAGCAACATTCCTCTAAAAACTAGTCAATGTGTACGTGCAATGCACGCTAATTTGGAAGTATATTAAGTGCATGCGAATATTAAGTAGGATATTATTTGCATGTGATTAGCGCTATTTTTGACACGAAATTAACTGCACACTAAAAATGTTGAGCGCTCGACATTGAAGCAATTTAGGTCGTTGGATTGACATGATTTGATGGCCGAGATTAATTGGGTCTATCTCTTTGTGTCTTTTTATATTGATATAGATAAACATGTTGAGCGCTCGATATTGAAGCAATTTAGGTCGTTGGATTGACATGATTTGATGGCCGAGATTAATTGGATCTGCCTCTTTGTGTCTTTTTATATTGATATAGACTAGGAAATGTGCCCGTGCGTTGCAACGGGAGAAACAAATCTTTTCATGTGCCTAGCAGTGACCCATCCGTATTACCGCTTCTCCTCTTCACTATCGTCGCCAATGATAACCATGATATCCACTTATTCACGATGAAAGTGTTCAATCTAAGGCAATAAGCACATACTCTGGAACGCCGCTTCGCGAGCCCTCCCTGCGCCGACTTCTAATTTTACGGACCTATTAATTATGATGATGGTGAGTGTTATGCTTATCTCATCTTTACTTGATGCATGCATCATCCCTGCATTGTATGCAATTGTTCTTTTTGAAGGAAATATGCCCTAGAGGCAATAATAAATTTATTATTTATTTCCTTATATCATGATAAATGTTTGTTATTCATGCTAGAATTGTATTAACCGGAAACATAATACATGTGTGAATACATAGACAAACAGAGTGTCACTAGTATTCCTCTACTTGACTAGCTTGTTGATCAAAGATGGTTATGTTTCCTAACCATAGACATGAGTTGTTATTTGATTAATGGGAACACATCATTAGGAGAATGATGTGATTGACTTGACCCATTTTGTTAGCATAGCACTTGATCGTTTAGTTTGTTGCTATTGCTTTCTTCATGACTTATACATGTTCCTATGACTATGAGATTATGCAACTCCCGTTTACTAGAGGAACACTTTGTGTGCTACCAAACGTCACAACGTAACTGGGTGATTATAAAGGTGCTCTACAGGTGTCTCCGTAGGTACTTGTTGGGTTGGCGTATTTCGAGATTAGGATTTGTCACTCCGATTGTCGGAGAGGTATCTCTAGGCCCTCTCGGTAATGCACATCACTTAAGCCTTGCAAGCATTGCAATTAATGAGTTAGTTGCGGGATGATGTATTACGGAACGAGTAAAGAGACTTGCCGGTAACGAGATTGAACTAGGTATTGAGATACCGACGATCGAACCTCAGGCAAGTAACATACCGATGACAAAGGGAACAACGTATGTTGTTATGCGGTCTGACCGATAAAGATCTTTGTAGAATACGTAGGAGCCAATATGAGCATCCAGGTTCCGCTATTGGTTATTCACCGGAGACGTGTCTCGGTCATGTCTACATTGTTCTCGAACCCGTAGGGTCCGCACGCTTAACGTTACGATGACAGTTTCATTATGAGTTTATATGTTTTGATGTACCGAAGGTTGTTCGGAGTCCCAGATGTGATCACGGACATGACGAGGAGTCTCGAAATGGTCGAGACATAAAGATTGATATATTGGAAGCCTATGTTTGGACATCAGAAGTGTTCCGGGTGAAATCGGCATTTTACCGGAGTACCGGGAGGTTACTGGAACCCCCCGGTAACCTAATGGGCCTAGTGGAGGAAGAGGAGAGGAGGCCAAGGGGCAGCCGCGCGCCCCTCCCCCCCCCCCCAAGGACAAGGAGGGGGGCGGCGCCCCCCC